>NC_025704.1:17025709-17029468 GCF_000633955.1 Camelina sativa
TTTTTCATGAAACACTAAAAGAATGCCAGTTAGTAAAACTAACTGATACAATTCTATATTCAAAAATAAATATTTATTTTGGTTATTCAAAGTGCGAAAAAGAAGAATTTGTACCGCATTTTTCATGTTTACCATTCAACTTTTATTCTAGTTATATTTACACTCCTTGTTACATATATCCATTTCGCACTAACTACATTTACTCCGCTTGATATGTTTTGATCTATTTCCTTTTTTTTTTTATCGTTCTACTCTCATGATTTGGACTCTAAATAAGCAAGCATACATACGTGTCCTCTAATACACTTTGCACTTTGCATAGGATTCCCCCATTCAATGAACTCATAGAGGTGTGTAGTTAAGATTATCATCAACGGGTCAAAAAAAGAAGACAACCAGTCTTTAATGTCTGCTACTATAATCCATTGCTTAGCTTTTATTTTTATTTTTGCGTTAAAGGGTTGCACTAATTGCCTTTTACTAAAGAATCTTTCGTTTTTTTTTCCTCCTTTTAAGTTCATTCATCATTTTATTCTTCTTTGGTTTTAGTGAAGTGAAAGTACGTCTTAGGTATTATCACAATTCACATGCATCATGGTGAACGTCGCCTTCCCCACTTTGAATTTCAAAGCCATCAATTATTAGATTCGATTTATCACCATTCACAAATTACAATGCATTAAGAATACATTTCCAGCTTATCAATGTTGTAGTACATATATAATTCCTACATCATATCGTAAATTAAAAAACTGTTTTATTGTAACTAACATAGTCATGTTCATCTAACTGATAGCTACATATACAAATTGCTGTCAAACTAAATCATTATATCACATGTATTTACTAGGTCAGGAATCAGGATAGATGTGTGCATCTTATATATATAGCTTTAATCATATTTCATGCAAATCCATGTGAATGAAAACACATACGGGTGATATAATCTAAATTAACTCTTATAGATAGATATAGTGTTTCTTTTAATGAGAGCAAATGAGAGAGACCCGTCAATGACCAATCTAAGTAAAGTACACATCACTTAGTAAATAAACAAAAATTATTACTGTTAAAGTCAATTCTTATAACAAAAGCAATAGCAAAGATAACTTTTTATCCATTTCAAAACACCCTTAGAAAACAATAATAAATTCTTGAATATTGGGGAAATTGCAGTAACTTTTTAAAAAGTTTGAAAATTTATCTTTAACCCACATAAAAAGAGCAAAGCATGTTCATCTTTCTATAAGGTCTTTTTTTTTTCTTTGCCCTTCTTTATTTTGTTTTGTTGCACCCTTCCACATTCTTCCTAATAATGTCTATCTTTATGCAAAGTAAGCAATTGAACATGGATGGAACATGTATTTTGTCAATATATTTGATGAAAACTCACTTTTCTTTGAAGGGTATGGGTGGTATGGGATCCCATGAGTAGTATATATAATTCTACTGGAAAAAATGAAATCTCCACACGAGTTCTTTATTTTTTTTTTCACCAATATACATAACATGGATAATGACACGTCA
Organism: Camelina sativa; assembly: GCF_000633955.1. NCBI lineage: Eukaryota > Viridiplantae > Streptophyta > Magnoliopsida > Brassicales > Brassicaceae > Camelina > Camelina sativa. Next base: position 17,027,237 of record NC_025704.1, read on the forward strand.
ATAATACTAGCATAAATCATCAAACCTCCACATAAATTTGTTATCGAACTATTGTTTAACGTTTGTAGATCTAATTAATTAATAGTCGATCGTACTTAAATTTCATATAAAAGGATTGTAACATTATCAAATACTAAATTTTCTTACAAATAGATAAATGAAGAAGAAGAAAAATCTGAAGGAGGGACAAGATAGATCACATATTGTTAGTTTAGAATGCATATAATAAATCATTACAAATAAATTGCTACGAGAATAACATAAATGATCAAAAGATTCATTTTAGGAGTACATGACCAGAGTTCAAAGTCTCTTAGAACGATTTGAAGTAGCAAAATCCGGTTTTTTCACTTAAAGATTTGTTTGATTTCGGTATAAATTTTATGTTATATTCGTATGTGTATACCAAAATTTTCTCCTACTTTCTTCTTTTTCAGTTCGGAATAGGTAAAATTAATATATTGACCCCAAAAAAAAATATTAATATATACATCTTCTTTTTTTAATACTGTATTTTAAAATTTATTATAGTATTTTTAGATTGTTTTACTTAATTTATATTTTCATCTTTGAATTACTTGGGATTCATATATTACCGTGCTTATAATTTTATATTATTTTTTTTATTCTGTCAAAATTATTTTTTTCTAATTTATCAACCTTGATTGGTTGGTCATAGTCACTTTTTTTTGTGCAACATAATTAATTTTTTTTTTTTTCAGCAAAAGTAATTGATTGAGAATAAAATTTGTCAAGATACAAAGTTTCCATCAACCATGAGGGAGGATTAATACAATCTGAATAGTAGTCTAAATAATTACAGCCCTGCTTTGCTAACAAATGAGCCACTTCATTGTTTGATCTATAGACAAAGGAAAATTGTGCAACATAATTAATAACATTCATTCAAATCCCAAAAGGAGAGAACGAGTAGAAGCTCATCAACCTAATGGTTGGATAAAATAGGCTAATAAATACAAACTTACAACAAACATAGATAGATAGATTGGAAATACATAAATCGTTGTTGAAAGATCCATAGGAGCTCGGAGATTGTGACACCTCAGAAAGGTTTAAATGAATTGATTTGGCCACATATGTCACCAAAGTGCATTTATCTTTTCGGTCAAGGGTCCTGAGAGAACTCCAGAGTTAAGCTTGCTTGAGTTGGAGTAGTTTTAGGATGGGTGATCTTCTGGGAAGTGATTGTAGGAACTGCGCGAGTGAAGACAAAACACAGAGAAATATCATGTGGTGATTTGTAAGATCGGTAAAACATTTAAAGCCTTCTAGATGTAACAAACCGGCTGTCGGATATGGATGGGCCCACGGGTTGGGAGTGGACATGGGGCCCACTAAGGAAGGTGGCTGTCAGGGCATTACAAAGACAGAGGCTACATCATGGTATGTCAAAGAAGCTTCCACAAATACATTGAGAAATTTAGCATTAGTTACTATCAAAAGATTTTGTGACGTTAGAAAATGGTGTTAGTTTCTTTGGTTGTCGGAGCAAACCATTTTGAGATAGCTAAAAGATGTGAACATGTTCTCTCCACATAGGAGGAGTGCAGAGCCGAGGTTCTCTCTATGGTGGAGGAGGTTGGTCGCAAGGTTATCTTCCCAAGGGAAGAAGGTAGAGCAGGTTGGACGCATGGTTGTCTCTCCAAAGGAAGAAGGCGGAGCCAAGGTTTTCTCCATTGTAGATGAGGTTGGACACAAAGTTCTCTCCATAAGGGAGGGAAGAGGGAAGAGGGCGGAACAGAAGTTCTCTCCATGATTGGTCATACACTATTGTGATGATACATCATTGATTAGTATGCCTTCTTTTTTAACAATAATTGATTAGTATACTATGTAATATAATAGTTGGCTTAATGTGTTTATAGAGACATTTTTTAGGTGGTGGTAATGAATAGATTTGTAACATACAATATATTTAGGTGTAAGAAAATACACTTTTAATGGTAACATAAATAAAAGATTTGTAAATGGATATACATCAGTGTATTATAGCAAACATTTTTTTATAAATTACATATAACAAATTTTAATATATTTTGTTAAATTTAATTTAATTTACAAAATTTTAAACCCGCACATCGGGCGGGTCATTATCTAGTAGGAAATATAAATTGGATTGAAATTACTAACCCCATTACCCCATGTTGTAAAAGTCTTTATTATGTATATATTATGTAACAATAAATTACAAAAAAAAAAAAAAAAAAAAAA
>NC_025704.1:17029550-17116803 GCF_000633955.1 Camelina sativa
AAAAAAAAAAAAAAAAAAAAAAAAGCGTAATCAAATTTATTGGGGACCAAATTAATGATTCTATTGGTTATAAAATAGGTTTGATAATTTAACATAAAGAGGCCTTTTATATGAACGGCCCATTAATGATCCAAACGCCATTACCAAATTCTTTGCTTCCAACTCCATCTCCTCTCTCGCAGCTTCACTTGTCACACTGATCTCTTCTCCCAAATCGCTTCACTTCTTTGCAGACACAGATGTTCTATTGCATTACAAGTTTTATTTCTTAAAGAGATCACACTTGTGAAGTAGCTACGACCCCTATTGTGGTCGTGTTTTCATTTCTCAAGAGTTGCATGCAAACTGTTCGATGAAATTCCTTAGAGAGGATTTGATGTCTGGCTATTAGCTCGTTGCTGCTTCACTTAGCTGATTTTCAAATGTGGGTTCATGGGCATCATCATATAAGAAGGAATCTAAACTCTGGAATTTGTTTCAGAGCAAATCCGAGTCGCTTCTTCCGTTCAATTCAAGTTTTATATCATTCTTCAGTTGATGGTTCCTATAACGATGCATTGCCCTGTGAATGGTACGAAACGAAACTCCCGGTTCTGAAAAGACTAAACCGTGCATTGAGAGGCGTTGATTTAGTCGATGGGAAGCTCGAGGACATCAATGGTGTCATCATCTATGATGATTGTATCAGAAACAAAATGCACGCTTTCAAGTCTCTGGCTAGGATCTTCATTGGCTCTCCTTCAATTCAGCTGAAGCTTAGAGAACAGGGACGGTTCAAGTTCCCATTTTTTGGTACTGAAAGTGAAAGAGAGCCATTGGTTGTGAATTCATTGACTAAAGTTAGCAACTTTCTTAACATCTCGGCGCAACAACGGAAGCTAGTGAGATGCACCGTGTGCTCACAGGTTACACAGTATCGTATTTGGAGAGGTGCTCTTGAAGACATACTGAATAGTCTCAAAGAAGAAGTTGATTGGTTAGTTGAACATAGGGAGATGAGTCAAGGTAGAAAATTGGGTCAGCAAGTGATATTGTCATGCCTCAGATACTTATCTGAATCATCGGTTTCGTTTGAAGCAGAAAAATCAACTTCATGGATGCGACCTGTGCCAGCTAGATACGCAAAGGCAAATGCTTCTGCGAAATGGGAAGATGTTCTTGACATGGTGAATGATCTGAGAAGGTATCTTGAACATGATGAAGAAATTACAGTACTTTACCATTTGGAGAAGCTCGTATCGATGAAAGAAGGTCTTTTACAGATCAAAGATGTGTTTTTGGACAACACTATTGGATTTAGAGAGGTTAGACATCAAGAGCATCTTGTGCACAGAAAGCTCTCAAAGATGTTGGGCAATCCTTCGCCGTGTTTGTTTGCTCTCGTCATGTTTTTCCTCTACGGGCGTGTGCGTGACATCGAAGTAGATCTCTGTGGAGGGTTTTACAAGGAGAAGAGTGAGTTCTTGTGCTTAAGCATGGGGAGGATCTTGACTTCAACGGATGAGAAAATGTTGGGGAGAGGGATGAAGCAGTTAGATAGGGCATTAGGGCTGTTTGGGTTTGTGTGGGAAACAGCAGGAATGAAAGAGACTCTTAACCTGCAAGGCCATTTGTGGTGCCTTGGAGCTGAAGAAAGGTCCATTACATATCGTGGGAATACGTTCTTCGTGCATGACCTTAGTCTATGAATTTTTTGTGAGGAACAAACAACAACCTGTACATTTGTTTCTTTTGGCTGTAAACTTTGCTCTGTGTTCACATAAACCTTTTTGATGCTTGTTGTTGTGTGATCTAAGTTTAGATCCATAGAGCCATAGTTGAAAGAGAAAGGATATATAAACTTAATTGATTGATACAAAGAGTTTGATAAAAATCTGCAGCATGGTTTCATTGCTTTAAAAGGAAGCAAGAGATTTAGCATTAAAACCCACACAGCTAACAACATCAAAGTTATATAATATTACAACGGTCAACCCTGATGAAAAGTTCCAAAGACCATAGCTTTAGCAACAGCCACTCCATCATCTTCTTCTGATGTTGCTGCTTCATTTTCTTTGGATAAACTGTCCGCGAATTGGTTATAAGCGCGCACTAATTAGCAGGCAATGGAGGTTGCTCGAGGAGTTACCAGAACAGCCGTCTTTCCTGTTACCGGCTTCATACTTGCTGCGTTCTCTAGCCTTTCCCAAACTTCTTTCCTCTTTTCCGCTGCAGAACATTGCTTTGCTTCGTCCTCCTTAAAGCGGGAGTGGCAAGACATGAACAGAGCCTCGTCCATTTCACAGAACATTTTTCTTACGTTTAAGGTTAAGTTTAGTACGGATTGGTTCCAGTGGTCTTGAGCATTCTTTTCTAAGGCAGTGAACATGATTGGTAAGATGGCTTGCCGGTTGTGTCCAATCAAGTTCACAATTTGATCATTGTTCCACAAGAATAAAGCTCTTTCAGAAACCTGAAACACACAAGAATCCCCAATTGGTTTCAACTTTACAAGCTTGTATTATGGCTCTTGCAAACCAAACCATACACAAGAACTATGAATTGATATCTGTAAAAGCGTTCCTCTGAAAATTAGTTAGCGGATAAAAATGTCTCTTAAGAAATAGGAATGTACCTGAAAGTGGGAACTGGTTACACAACAAGCAATCCGCAAGAAGAGAGGGACCATAATCTTTTGGAATTCCATCACACTCATTGCTTCTAAAATCTCTTCGACCTCCCCAAGAAACATGACTTCCTTTTGGCTGTTTGTGATAGGCCAGAACTTCAACAAACCCTTTATCACAACACTACCCAATTTAGGCTCCTTATCTATGAACTGAGTGATGCAGTAAGATAGCTGCTGGAAGTAGTTCCCAACAGACTTAGGCTTATGCAATGGAATCAACACTCTCCACAAGAAGATCTTGTGCTCTTCTTTCAAAGGCAAAGCAAACCCGCTCACTATACTCCCAAAAATCTCCAAAAGCTCAGCGATACCGCTATGCTTCTCAGTCTCAAACACAAACCGGTAGAATATATTGCTCATGGACTTGCGGACAAAGGGCCTGTGAACCATGAATTTACCATAGACACGATGCAGAATCGTCTTCAAACACTCCCGTTCTCTAGGATCCTCGGAATCAAACAAGTCAAGCAACCTCACAATGAAAGCATGATCTAGATACTTCTTTGCCAACTTAGCATCAAGACAAGGTGAAGTGATAAACTTGAGCAGCAAATCATAGACGATTTGCAAATGAGGCCAAGCAGGGTCGAACATTGGCTCATCATCATCGTTCTCGCCACCACCGCCACCGCCACTAGACCGGTAATTAGGAGGGAAAACCCTAAAGAGATTGACAGCACACATTCTACACATGGCGAGAATAGCTGGCTCAGTAAACTTAACAGAACCTGAAGCAACGAAATCAAGAAGCTCCAACAAGGTCTGCCTTTTCACATCTTTCTCAATAGAGTTTTTACCAGGGTCGGAGAAATCAAATGTCACACAGCATAAACTAACTTTACTCACAAAGAGATTCAATTTCTCCGAGGTTGGTACATCCTTGAACGGTACCAAAGGCTCAATCCCAGCAACAACACTAGCTGGGAACACAGCAGATGACATACGTTTCCCTGAGTTAGATCGAACCGGACCGGAACCAACAACACTACCAGCTCCGGATCTCTGAACCGGAGAAGGAACCTGACCGGAACTCGAACGATTTAGCTCTCCTCCACCAGACTCAGATTTTGAAGACTTCCGAGGAAGCTTACTCAGAAACTGCTTAAACATTATCTTTCCCCCAAAAAGAAATTGACAAATTGGGGAAATCAAAAACACATATCGTTCAAAAACTTGAGCCCTAAATCCTCCTCCTGAGACGAACACGGCGGATCTGATGACATAGAAAAAGAGAGAGAAACGTGAAATGTGGTTTTAGATCCGAAGAAGGAAAAAAAGGTTGAGACTTTAATAACAACAACCCAATACTTGGAAAACCCTAATCATTACCTGCTTTTTTTCTCCCTTTCAAAATCTTATTCTCATGATTCCAGTTTTTACCACCACGAACAACAAAACATTCTTAAAGAGAGAGAGAGAGAACAAAAAAACTGAATCTGGAAGAGAAAGAAGAAGAAGAAGAAGAAAGAAAAAAACAGAGGTGGATTTGAGAAACTTATGAAGATGATTCGTTTCGTTACGGTGTCATCTTCTTCGTTTTTTTTTCTATTCGATTTGCTGAGAAAGAGAGAGAAACAAATGATAATAATAATTTTCTCGGCAATTTGCAGGAAAATTTTTACTTTCCTAATTTTAATTTTTTTTTTTTTTGCCTTTTTCTTCGAAAAGACAGCGTCTTTTGTTTCTGTTTTTTTTTTTCGGATAATTTAAAAACAAATCGGAGTTGTAAAAACAAAAACAAAAAAACATCTCGCATGCAAATTATTAACGTCCGTTTGATGAGACGTTGACACGTAAATCCAACCGTTGGATTTTACTGAGCGAGGAATCCTAAGCACACGGTAAGGCCCATTATTACACTAAATGGGCCTATTATATGATACCATTTTGGCCTTACATATGTCGTCGTCTTTAGAATTTTTTTTTTTGTTGTTGCTGTCACTGAAACAGCTGAAAGCACGAACTCTCATCCGTCTCCATCCCCAAATCCAGAAGCTTTTTAGGGTTTCCATTTCCATTCGCATCTTCATCTGCTCCGATTCATTCAAATTGAACCGTTGTTTTATCTTTATTTTATCAGGTAAAACTTCTATGCTCGCCGTGATACAACTTGATTGTGTTCTTGTTTCACCTTTATGTGATCCTTGCTTGTGTTGTGAGGCTCTAATTGTTAGAGCTATAAACAATTGCTAAAGTCTCTCTCTTTGTTTTAACTTTGGTGCCTTGTGTAGACAGACTCGTGGGAACTCTATGATGGGCTGTGAGGAAAACGTTGGGAATGAATCTCTTGTTCTGATAAAACAAGGAGCCGAAGCTGTAAGTGTATTGTTATGGTTGAATCTAAGTGTAAACGTTGGGTATGAATTGGCTAATTCTTTTGAGTTTTATCTTTAGAGGGTGTTTGAGTCTACATTTGCCGGAAGAAGATCCATTGTGAAAGAACGATTCTCGAAGAAGTACAGACACCCGATTTTGGATGCAAAACTCACACTTAGGCGCTTGAATGCGGTTGGTTTTGTTCTACATCACCCTTATTATTCCTGTTTCATTGCTTATATTATCATGAGAGAACAGAAGAATTCAACTACTATGTTGTTGAATATAGGAGGCTAGGTGTATGACAAAGGCAAGAAAGCTTGGGGTTTGTACACCAGTACTCTATGCCGTGGATACTCTGCTTCACTCCTTGACACTTGAGTACATTGAGGGCGACTCTGTTAAGGATATTTTCCTTGACTTTGGAGCCAATGGGATTGTTGAGGAACGGTTAGATGATGTTGCTACTCAGATTGGTGCTGCCATCGCGAAGCTCCATGATGGTGGTTTGGCTCACGGTGATTTGACCACATCAAATATGCTAGTCAGAAGTGGAACGAATCAGCTCGTAAGTATTTTATTATGTTCCCTTGATTAGTTACGTATGATGATGATTCATGACAAATGGTCAAATGGATATGTCTTCCGTCAGGTACTAATCGATTTTGGCTTGAGTGTCACATCGACCTTACCTGAAGACAAAGCTGTTGATTTATATGTACTTGAAAGAGCCTTACTCTCAATGCACTCTTCATGCGGGAATGTGGTAAATAGTGATGCATATCATAATTTTTCACTACTATTGATGGATCTGTTGTTGCTGTTGTTGTCTCATATTAGTGTATTTTGTTGTCAACTGTAGATGGATCGTATACTGACAGCGTACAGGAAGTCGTCGAAGCAATGGTCAGCCACGTTTAACAAGCTTGCGCAAGGTTTTTTTTAAACCGTCTTCCATGTCCCCATCTTTAAACTTAAATCTTTTTTCAAACCTGTAAAAGTTCTTCTTTTGGTTATGCAGTGAGGCAACGAGGGAGAAAGCGGACTATGATTGGATGAGCCAAAATATTTATTGATCTTGTTGATGCTATGGTTTATTGATTGGTACTGAAGCTAATGAAGGTGATGTTGTTGTTGAAGAACAGAAGGGACCATTGAATGTCACAAAGGAGTGTCCATGGAGGCTGCACTAAGATCAGTTCCAAAGTCTACCTATGTGTGGGTGAATTTAGCTCTAGAAAATGGTTTGAGAATGCAGCCAATGTTGGCCACAACAGCTGAAGGAAGAAGAAGAAAAAAACTGAGTTGGATTTGAAAAACTTATGATGATGAATTGATGATTCATTTCTTTAGTTACGTGTCTTCTTCTTCTTTGTTTTTTATTTATTATTATTTGCTGAGAAAAAGAAAAAGAAAATGATAATAATTTTCTCGGCAATTTCCAGGAAAATTTTTACTTCCCTAATTTTAATTTTTTTTTCCTTTTTTCTTCGAAAAGACAGCGTCTTTTGTTTCTGTTTTTTTTTTCCAGTAATTCAAAAAAAAAAATCGGAATTTAAAAAGTAAAACAAGAAAAACATCTCTCATGCAAATTTTTAACGTCCGTTTGATTAGATGTTGACACGTAAAAGTCCAACCGTTGGATTTTACTGAGAGAGCAATCCTAAGTACTCGATAAGGCCCATTGTTATACCTAATGGGTCTATTATATTAAAGCCCATTTACCATTTTGGCCTTACATGTGTCGTCGTCTCTAGAAGAAACTTTTTTTTTTGTTGTTGCTGTCACCACCGAAACAGCTGAAAAAAAATTAGTACAAGCTCTCCTTATCCGTCTCCATCCCAAATCCAGAAGCTTTAGGGTTTCCATTTCCAATCGCATCTTAATCTTCTCCGATTCATTCGAATTGAACCGTTGTTTTATCTTTCTTATCAGGTAAATTTCTATGCTCTCCGTGTTTAGTTTTTGCGAGAACCGAATTCGATTCGAATTGGCTGTGTTTGTTTCTTCTTCTTCTTCTTCTTTTGATTTTGGTTGGTGATCATATTGTGTAGTTTAGGTGACGAATCGGTTTCGATAATTGAGTGTTCTTAGGTGATCAGATTAATTGATGAGATTGATGGTTTCACTCTTTATGTGATCGTTGATTTCATTTGAATTATTTAGTATTCAGATAATTGTAATTTTCAAGTTTTGATTTTTCTAAAGGGAACCCATTACTTTTTTTTTTTTTTTTTTNTACAGCTGCTGAAGTGAATGTTGGATTCAGCTTTGGTTGATCATGTCCAGTAATATGGGAACAGAGCATATCTCTACTCATCTAGAGGCTTTGAAAACGGATTCAGATACTTTTGGAGAAACGAGTTTGATGGAGATGGGATCAAATGATCCTCCTTCTGTTCAGCATATCTCTGTTTCAGACATGGAACAAGAGCCTGCAGCTTCCACAAGCAGCAACCTTGACTTTCCGAAAGAGGAAACATCTGTCTCTGGTCCTTTGACATTCCAATTTGATCTAGAGAATGTCTCTTTTCAGTCCTCTTTGTTGGTTGATTCTCAGACTTTGATGCCTCAGTTACAACCTCCTGTTGCACTTCCCTATTCTGGAGATAGGTCATTGCAGTTGACAGGGAAGCGGAAATCACCGGCAGAGACTACTCTCGGTGGTTCTGCTTCGGAAAAGTTAGATTCACCAAACAAGCGAGTAGAGCCAGTGCATCACAGACCTTGGCTAGAACAATTTTATTCATCAAGTATACAACTGGGTCATATGCCATCCGTTACTCTTTCTCCAAAGACGGAACATTCACCAACGCCTACCAAGAAAGCAAGGCAAATGAAACCCGCTCCCGGAAAATCTGGGAAGCATGTGATGAACAAGAAACAATCAGGCCTGTCGCTAGGGTCGATGAAAACACAGAGTGATGGGGGTAACGAGTCTTTGAGGTCTAAAATGAAGGAATCATTAGCAGCTGCCTTGGCTTTGGTTCACCAGCATGAGGAGTCTCCAAAAGAGGAAAAGAATTCTGAAACTGAAGAAGCTACTAATGTTCCATTAGCTGAAAGTAGTGAGCCTGCCTCAGCCTGTGTTACCGGCGTTCCAGTAGCTGAGGGGATCATACCGGCATCATCCACAAAGGATGAAAGTTCTAGGCTGAACGGCAACAATGGAAGAATCTTGTCGCAAGAGACTTCCAATGACACAAAGATGAATTATGTTAATCAATCTGATGTACAGAAAACTCAATTTGACGAGGTTTTCCCCTGTGATGATGTTCGTTTTAGTGATAGTATTTTATCCGGGGATGAACTTTTACAGGGCAATGGCCTCTCATGGGTTTTGGAACCTGTTTCAGATTTTGGGGAGAATGGAACTGGTAGAGGAAAATCGTTGGAGGATCCAGACCTCTTGGCATCTAAAATTGAGTTGGAACTTTTTAAACTATTTGGAGGTGTGAACAAGAAGTACAAAGAGAAGGGAAGGTCTCTCTTATTCAATTTGAAGGATAAGAACAATCCTGAGTTAAGAGAAAGTGTCATGTCCGGAAAAATCTCTCCGGAGAGATTGTGTTCTATGACAGCTGAGGAACTTGCTTCTAAGGAGCTTTCTCAGTGGCGTCAAGCAAAAGCAGAAGAGCTGGCTGAGATGGTTGTCCTACGGGATGCAGACATCGATGTCAGAAATCTGGTGAGGAAAACGCATAAGGGTGAGTTCCAGGTAGAAATTGATCCCGTTGATAGTGGGACAGTGGATGTCTCTGCTGAGATTACCTCACATAGTAAGCCTCGAGCCAAAGCGAAATCTGTGAATTCATCTACCAAATCCACTCTAAAGAAAAATGGCTCGAATGATAAGAACGCAAAATCTAACCAGGAAACATCATCCGGTGTAACTCTACTCTCAGCGGAGGAGATTGATCCAATGCAAGGTCTGTCGATGGATGATGAGATGAAGGATGTGGGATTTCTTGCTCCAATTGTATCACTTGATGAGTTCATGGAATCCCTGAACTCAGAACCTCCATTTGGCAGTCCACATGAGAATCCTCCTTTAAAGGAAGAGCATGCAACGGAGAAGAGTGACTCAGAAGTTGGGTCACATTCTAAATCACCTTCACAATCTCCTAAGCAGTCTCTAAAAGAAGCCAAGGAGAGTGTTTCTTCTAAAACAGAACTCGAAAAGACTAATGTTATGTCCCCAAAACTGGATACCGGTGTCAAACTCGATGCTGATGTCTCTAAACCTGAAAATACACATTTGGCTGATAGCATTAAAGAAGACCACATATGGGATGGTATTCTGCAGCTTAGTGGCGCTTCAGTTGTCTCAGTCACTGGATTTTTCAAGAGGCAAGTCTCGATTACTTTTAACTTTTATCTCTTGTTAGCTATTTCGATTGGAACATAGTTAAATCAAACCATGATAAAAATGGGATTTTAGTACCAAGGATGTGAATGAAGATAAGTTTAGACTTGAATAGGAAACAGAACCTAAGTTTAGACTTAAATAGAAAACAGCTCACAAAAGAGCACTTGTAGGATTAAATAACGCTCTGATACTTGTTTGATTTGTTGAACAAAAAAATGGAATGAGAAAAGGATCGTTGACACAAATGTTTTGGGGTATCATTGAACTGAAGCATTATCTCTGACTGGATTTACTCGTGCAGTGGTGAGAAAGCAAAGACAAGCGAGTGGCCAACACTGGTGGAGGTAAAGGGTAGAGTGAGACTCAGTGCGTTTGGGAAGTTTGTACAAGAGCTTCCGTTGTCTCGAAGCCGTGTCTTAATGGTATACAAAGTTTATTACTTGCATCATCCTTGTAGTAGCATTAGCATATTAACTTCACTCTCTTCTTTGTTACTACTGCTAATACGAGCAACAATAGATCCACAAAATCTCATCTCAATATTGCAAGTCGTTTCTTAATGCAGCGAGACACAATCATAGGCTTCCCATTAGCTAAAACATGGAATCCAAAAAAAGCAAAAAGCTCATGGTTGATCTACATCTGTGAAACAGGACCGGGACAGTAAAGAGCCCTGATTGACCAGAGAATCAACTGTGGATTGAATCTGAAATTTTTTGTATAAAATCATGAAATTTTGTATGCCAGATCAGTTTTAGATGTATTGTTAAACGTAGGTAGTAGGATGTAGAATCATCAAATTGTTACCAAGATTCTCTTACAGAGTGAGAAGTAAGAAGACAACAAAACGCCAGAACATAGTCATAAACGAATTGCAGACCATGTCCCAAAATAGATTCTCTCGAGAAATATTTCTGTCTTAGAGAGGAAACAGTTTCTTGTTATATCCATTTTTGGTAATCAGTGTAAAATAATTAAGTTGGTACATTAAATTTGCAGGTAATGAACGTGGTGTGTAAGGATGGTATCTCTCAGAGCCAACGTGACAGCCTTTTTGAGGTACTATTAATTTTAATATACTTGTCATATTCCTTCTTTTACTGCATAAACACTTTAATAGTTCTGCTTTAAAAGTCTTCGCCTTTTGTCCTTTTTTTATCTGGGTTCAGGTTGCTAAGTCGTACGTTGCTGACCAAAGAGTTGGTTACGCAGAGCCAACCTCAGGCGTTGAGCTTTACCTATGTCCAGCACGTGGAGAAACCTTGGATTTGCTGAGCAAAATCATCTCCAAGGACCATCTTGATGAGGTCAAGTGTTCAGACGATATCGGGTTGATAGGCGTTGTTGTGTGGAGGCGTGCAGTTGTCGCGTCTCCTGGCTCACGCCATAAGCCCGGTTTCAAACGTCAGCATTCTTCTACAAGCACTAAGAGGTCTGCGTTGGCTCCAGAAAACAAAAAGTCTAGTAGTAGTAGTAGTGTGAATGTTACGAATCATCCTGTTGTAAAGGTTGCATCCATTGGGAATCGTGGTTTGGTTGGTTGTAATGCTGATGAGGAAGAAGACGTGCCACCTGGATTTGGCCCCGTAGGTGTGAAAGACGACGATGATTTGCCAGAATTTAACTTCAGTTCCTCTACTGGACCGGTTGCTTCTTCTCCCCAGCCACCACCTCAGTCTAGGTCTATGGATCAAGTAAGGGAGCTCATTCTCAAGTATGGGAATTCAGCAGGTAGTGGTAGTAAACAACCATGGAATGGTCCTGATGATGACGACGACGACGATATTCCTGAATGGCAACCACAAGTCTCAGGCCACCAAATTCAATTACCACCACCACCACCACCACCTGACTTGAGTCCTCAATTTCATAGCAGAACCATGGCCCAACCGCCGGCACAACGGCCTGGTGGATGGAGGGCCAATCAAAACGCACCTAGGCAACAACAGTACAGTGCACACAGGAACAGAGGATTTTGATCTTTGTGAATGCGTTTGTGTAAATTAGTTAGGTGTAATGACTTATCTATCATCAGTTTCCGTAGTGTTTAATAGAGTTGTAATAACCTTTTGAATAATGGAGTATACAAGTTTGAAGAAAAACTTTGAATTCAACAGTCAACACAACCAAAGATTTTGTACAGATTATGAAAATGCTACAACATATCTCAGTTTCTTCAACCTGCTAAGACCCCCTTGAGTGCGGATTTCTGCTCTGTTGTCAACCTTGCGGGAAACTGAACATGGAACTTGATCTTGAGATCGCCTTTGTTTCTTGGTTCTTTAGCTATTGGCATCCCTTCTCCAGGAACAACAAGCTCATACCCTGGACTGACGATTTCCGTGACACTAACGGGTAGATTCCTCCCATCGAGCGTGTTGATATTCACATTTGTTCCTCCTATAGCTTCAGCGAGCGTCACTCTCCGGCTTGTCATGAGATCATTCCCATCTCTCTTGAACAAATCATGCGGTTTCTCGTCGATAACAAACACCAAATCAGCTGGTAATTGATTCACTTGCTCGTTTCCTTTGTCAGGAAACTTGATCTTTGTCCCTTTCTTCCATCCCGGTTTCACAACAATCGTCAGTATCTCTGTCTCTTGCGCCTGTCTCCTGCACCATCCCAAAGAAACAACTAATGAACCAACAACACCATTAACTTAAGAAAGAAGCTTCTAGAAAAGGTTTACCCATTAGCGTCAACGATGGATCTTGAAATTTTCATTTTCCTAGTTGAGCCAGAATACAACTCTTCAAGACTACAAGGCAATTTGCTCTCCACAGGTGGAGGTTTCTTAGGCGCAGGAGTGCCTTCACTGTAAGTTCTGAATATATTGTTTTCGCTACCGTTGTTTCCTCCACCAAATCCGCCAAACATTCCTCCTCCTCCATCTGACTGAAACCTCGTCGACCTTCCAGGACCACCGGCTGATCCAAAACCAAAGGGGCTACTTCCAAAGAACTCTGCAAATATGTCTTCAGCATTCCTCGGGTTAAAACCTCCCGCTCTTGCATTGTTTCCCGTGCTCCCGGGAGGCGGCATATCGCTTAATCCTTCTTCCCCATATTGATCATATACCGCTCGTTTCTGTGGATCACTTAGAACCTGAAAACGTGGGACGTTTTGATAAGCACAATGCAGCAACATTGCCTTTAGAAAAATCTGATTAAAAAGGAGATACAGTTTTGCTTATAACCCAAGACAACTCTACTCTTATCCATATATATATTAGCCAAAGAAATGGATCTAAAGAGATGGAAGAAATAAAGACTTGCCTCATAAGCCTCAGAGATCTGTTTGAACTTGGCTTCAGCTTCGGTTTTGGTGTTAGGGTTTTTGTCAGGATGCCATTTCATAGCCAATCTTCTGTAAGATTTCTTTAGATCATCCTCTGTTGCGTTCCTATTCACTTTCAATATGTTGTAATAATCCAAACCCATCTTTTTCTTAAAAAAGAACACTAAATCTTCTTCCTCTAAATAAAACAAACAAACTCTGAAGAAAAGAATCAGATCGTCCAAATAATCACCAAATGTATATATGTGATGGAGAGTCGTTGTGCATCTAAATCTAATGAAGATTAAGTTGAAGAAGCTTTTTGTTGTTCTGTAGAAAGAGGAAAAAACAAAAAAAAAGATCACCGACTTGACTTGGGGGAACTTATTATTATTATTTTATTTTTTTTGTTCTTTCTATTGAAACGGATTTGATTTTTTGATGACCAGAAAAAGAAAAAGAAAAAAAAAAAAAACAGATTGATGTTTAATTGCTCTAAAATCACATATGACAGCTTTTTCAGGTTCTTTTAAGTTTTAACACACAGAAATTTACGGAATCTAAGTTCCTCATTTCTCTCCTTTTTGTTAAATTTTAATTAGATGATTCCTAATTATAGTAACCAGAGAAGGACATAGGGCGCAAAAGTAGCTCCACATAGGGGGTTTTCAAGTTATTTACAATTTTACAAGACCCCACCAGACAAAATCGTTCCAAGTTGTGTGTTTCAGTTTCCATTGTTTAACAACATTACAATGAGATATTACAATGAGATATTAGTAGTATTAATAACAAAGATTTCGATTTGACTAAGCACATAATTAACGGATGGTTAAGTCATTATTAGCATTTAAACAAGGGATGTACCATTAGTAACATATCATTGATTCGATATTAATATCGAGCAGCAAAAAATGGCCAAAAGAGCAGAACGCTGATTCATAGCTTTTTCTTAAAACCACATAAAAAAAAACAAATCCCAATTCTCAAACTGAAGAAACTATACATTGTACTCTCTTTTCCCCCAGAAACAAAGTGGGGAGAAATATAGAAAGAGATCTCCTAAGAATATCATCATCCATTCGCAAGAAACTTCACATTTTTAAGGACTCATCAAATCAGGAGGAGGGTACATGGGCGTTGTGGAGACCAGAGGACGATGACGACGATGCACTTGCTTCATTCTTTAGTTTCGAAGCTGTCGAGGTTGAAGGCTCGGTGATGGTTTCAGGTACATCGCCAATGTCCAATGTGTCTGGGAGGTACGCCTGAGCTTCAGTACTGTAAATCTGTCATTTACAAAAAGCTCTGGTTTTGTTAGAATTATAAATTTTTTTAAACAAACAAATCTAATGAAGGAAGAGTTTAAGAAATGAATTACCTCGAGCTGGTTTAGCATTTCGATAGTTGCATCAAGATCACAGCTGTTAGCCAAGTACACATCGTTGATAGACTCATGTGAGAGACCAGAGAATGTGACCAAAAGGAACTCAATATCCATGTCCATCTCCAAATCCTCATCCTTCATCTGATGATTGTAAACCATGTCAGAAGCTTTCTTAGGCAAGGAGGACATTTGAGGACTCGGATAACTTCCCCCCATTCCTTGGACTCCATAACCTTGAGCTACATGATGAGGTTGCTGCTGCTGCACTTGATGATGGTATGCAGACGGCTTAGCAGCAGCACCACCACCACCACCAACCAAAGAACCTTCTCTTTTGGAGAGTGGTACATAAGCTGCAGCGTATGGATTCAACGTAGATGATCCTCCTGACTTCATTGCTTAAGTATGATACTGCCCCAAGTATTCAACAAACGAAAGAAAGGATCAAAATCAATTAAAAGCTTCTGCTGCAAAAATCTACACTAGCAATTTCCTAATTGTAAAAATCAATTCCAGTCCAATCCAAATCAATGAGAAACATGACCTAATCTATAAATCATGAAGCCATAAAACAACAAATATAAACTCGCTGATAATACAATCAACTAATCTTAAGACTCTTCGCGACGACGGCGACGACGCCTTAGATACAGATCAAAATCAAACTAGCGCAAACGAACAACGAAATCCTAAGGCATCGATTCTTAGGGCTTTCACAAACACACACATGGTTGAATCAGGAATCTAAACAAAGGAACAAAAACGAAATGAAACGAAACGACGAGAGAAAGAGAGATAGATCAAACACGATTCGCGATATCAAATCAACACAGATCGAAGAAATAAAATAAAAAAACGAAGAAACAAAAGAAACCGATTCGGATATGATCGAAAGAAACGGATTCACAAGAAACAGGAAAACACGGCGAGATCATTGCGATCACGTCAACGATTCGCCGTAGAAGACCTAAAGAGAGAAATCGAACTTACCTGAGAAGACGATCGTTGAAGAAGACGAGAGATTTGTAGAAGGAGAGATCTAAGAAACGCTAAAAAGGTGGTGGGGGAGAAGAAGAAGAGAGAAAACGACTTCTTTTGATCTTTTCTCTCTCAATCAATAATAATGAACTTTTTTATATATGGAAGCACACACAAGAAAGAAAGAAGAAGAAGCGTTTACTTGAAGGTCCGCATCATTCTTGGGTCTGTTTGGCAACGTACTTTTTTTATCTTATCCTTGACCTGGTTTATTCTGTGTCCTTATTTTGGGAAAAAAAAAAAAAAAAAAATCCTTGATGTGCTGCTGACATGTCTGTTATAAATTGGTTTAACAGAATCAAAAAGGATTTTTTTTTTTTTTTTATAATAATAAAACGCCTCAAAGTATCTATGTTTTTTTTCTTTTTTTTGGAGATTTTTACTACACGTTAATATAACATAAACAATGCTAAATAAATACATTTCAGGTCATGAAATCTACACAATGTATATATCAAGTCGCATATGTTTGTTGGGTTAAAACTTAAAACATATGTTAAGAGTTGGATGAATCATTTAATGTTATATGTATGGCCGACTCGAAGTGTTTATTAATGGGATTAAAGCAAATCAAATGTTTTTGGCCCATTAACGAATACAATTTTATTTTATTTTTAAAAACATTACAAGAAATTCAACCGTAGAATTATAACCTCTAATCTTAAAAATGTTTTTGTGTGGTAAGCATAATTTTTAAGACGTTTTTTTTTTTTTTTCTTTTTTTTTTGGGCAAACAATTTTAAAGACGTTTAAACATAACCACTACACCACGACCGATAATATATACTAACATTAAACTAATCAATTTTTGTTTTAGCGTATAAAAATCTTAGTTCGTACGTTGAATTTTTTTTGCCCATGATCGAGCATGCATCATGTATGATAATGTGTCTTAAATAATTACTCAGCGCGCCATAATTTAGCTTACACAATCCATTTCAAGATCAAGTCTTATTTAGTTTTATCTTTTGGTTTTGGATTCGTCTTACAGCTAGGTGTTGTTATTCGTTATTTTTATTTGTATGCTTGTTTCGTAATGCTACATTGTCTTATGGTGACTCCTCAGCTCTTTGTAATAGTAACTAGCAATAAAACAAAACAAACCCCCTAAAAGTTTCACTCCTAAAAACTAGCATCATCACATACCTTTTGTTTTTTTTTTCTTCGTTTCCGCAGACGCTAAACTAGTGGACAAATTTTCATTTCAGATTTGCTAAGTCAATTCCAAATAAAAATATATTAAATCTTAATTTACAAAAATAGACTGTTTTCCCCCTAACACTAAACGTGTTATTATTTGCTTGTTTATTGATAAAAATTTGTAAATGACATAGAGAAAACAGCACACGTTTCAGACAATCTCGGTCAAACCAAATGCTGTAATGGAAAAATAAAAATAAAAAACAATTTAACATAATCTACTAATTACAAGATCTAAAAATAGCAATACATATGTTTTTACTCCACTACCTTTCACTGCTAATCTCTCTCTCTTTCTCTCTTTTTACCTATTCAAATCTCAACTAAAACCAAAAATATAATAAAAGAAGAAGAAAAATTAAGAAGAAGACAAAAAGAGTGATTAACGTAACACAAAACTCCATTAGAGTGTGATGAGGATTTATCAACCGACCTTATTATCACTCACTACCGTCGTCTTACTCTACACTTCCGCAGCCGCTCCCGGTGGATCACGGCAACTTCTATACACCCGAGACGACCCTATAACCATACCACCATACCTCATCTTCGAAAACGTACGGCTCGAGAGAGCTTACGTGGCGTTACAAGCGTGGAAACGTACCATGATCTCTGACCCGTGGAACCTAACGGCTAACTGGTTCGGATCACGTGTGTGTGACTACAACGGAGTAGTATGCTCCTCATCTCTCGACGACCCTTTGGTTAAAACCGTCTCCGGCGTCGATCTAAACCATGGAGATATAGCTGGTCACCTCCCTGAAGAGCTTGGCCTCTTAACCGACATTGCTCTGTTTCACGTTAACTCGAACCGGTTCTGTGGTACCCTCCCGGTCGGGTTTTCGCAGTTGAGTCTCCTATTCGAACTCGATCTTAGCAATAACCGGTTCGCTGGTAAATTCCCGAAAGTTGTAATCGGTTTACCGAAATTAAAGTATCTTGATCTCCGGTACAACGAGTTCGAAGGTGAATTACCCGAATCTCTGTTCGACAAAGATCTCGACGCTCTGTTCTTAAATAGTAACCGGTTCGTTAGTAAAATCCCGGTTAACATGGGAAATTCTCCGGTATCGGTTCTAGTTCTTGCGTCAAACCGGTTTGAAGGATGTATACCGACGAGTTTCGGTAAAATGGGTAAGACTCTGAACGAGATCATTCTCATGGATAACGGTTTACAATCTTGTCTACCTGATGACATGGGGTTGCTTCGAAACGTGACCGTTTTGGATATTAGTTACAACTTGTTGGTAGGAGAGTTGCCTAAGTCGATGGGGGTGATGGAGAATCTCGAGGTGTTGAACGTTGAGCGTAACATGCTCTCTGGTGTAATGCCGGATGAGCTATGCTCGCTTGAGAAGCTAAGAGATTTTAGATACGGGTCTAATTATTTCACCGGAGAACCATCTACGTGTCGTTATCTAGAGAACTATAATTATACGATGAATTGTCTCAAGGATACGAGGGATCAAAGATCGACGATGGAGTGTACAGCGTTCTTGTCGAAACCTGTAGATTGTGACTCTTTCAAGTGTAATCCCGTCTCTTCGTGTTTTTCTCCTCCTCCATCTCGGATAGCACCATCTCTGCAGCCATCATTGGCACCGGCACCGTCTCCAAATCCACCGCCTCCGGCTAGACCATGTCCACCGATATACTCATCGCCTCCACCACCACCACAAGCTCAACAACCGGCGGCTCAGTTGAGGAACTAACCGATCGATATCTATGTGTGTAGAAACTAAAAAAGGGCATGTGTTGATGAGAATGAGATTGATTTAGATGTCGAAAGTATAAAAGCCAAGATGAGGTTACAAGTGAAGACAATTACAACAAGCTGAATATCTTTAGGACACCAAGTGTAGACGGACTTGTCTTTTTTTTGTTTTTCTTATAGATTGCATGCATGTGTGTGTTTATTTAAATTGAACTTTAATATAATATTCTTTTTGGTCTATATATGTTATTCTTGTTGTTGAGTGTTTTCTTCAGATTCATTAATAAGAACAAGGGTTAGCAACCATTTGACGGCACCGATCAACGCAATTTGTTACCATTCACGAAAAGATGGAATCTATGAGGCGGTTTATAATGCGGTTCAACTTTTTTTTTTTCTTTTTGGTAAATCAAGGATTACCCCTAAAAATAAATGGTTCAAAAATTCAAATGTTTTAATTTGACATTTTTAAAAATTGTCTATTTTGTGTGAGATAGGTGTTTTCTTATGAAAGGACCTCTACTAAAACATTTTAGACACGGCTACATTAACATGGGGAGCAAGAGAGAAAAGCTCGATCTCTACGAGGGTTTTGTGTGTGGATGTTTTTACGTTATGGGTGTGAATGATTGCAGCGGTTAGGGCGGAAAAATTCGTCTGCGGAATGGACCGCTTTTATTTACCATTTAACAAATGTAGTCCGCAGTGGTGCAGTCCAAATAAAGCAGAGACAAGACCGCATCGGACCAACTGCGGACCGCTTTTACATACAAATAAAATTGGTCCGCAGTGGTCTGTAGTCCGCCTTAAAAAATGAAGCGGTCCAAACCGCAAGATAGATTTGACCGCTCTAATCGCAGTTACCATTCAAACCCTATGATTACCAGAGATTTTTGTGCATTATAGGAAAAACATCGATATATATATATATATCAAACTTAGTGTTTGATAGAGCAAAATCGAGAAGTTAAAGCATGTAACGTAGAGTATGAGGTTAAATCGATATGTTCCTTTAAAATGCATATCATAGTTTATTTAGTCCATTTTTTTGTTTTTTTTTGGGATCAGATTTGAATTGTGAGTAGTATCGACTTATCGTCCAAAAGGATTTGCCTTAAAAAAAAGTTCTGTCTACATGATTTAAGAGATAAGATTTGATGCTTTTTGGGTATAAACACTAATGAGAATATTTCCACAGGATCAAAACTTATAAATAAGAGATTTTTTTTTTTTTTTTTTTTTTACAANTTTGTCAACAAGAATATAAATAAGAGATTCTCCCCAATCATTTAAATGCCAGCCTTGCTAGGTCACACCCACCCGTGTCTCCGCTATCTATATTATTAAAAGGGAAGCATTTTTAATAAAGAAACATAGGTTTAGAGATTATTACAATAAAATGCCACTCAAATTAAAATAAGGATATGTAATTCTTGAAGCCAAACAGATTGATATTAATTGGAACCAAACAGATTGACAGTCCTTAGTTGTGTAATAGCCAAACAAAAATTAAATGATGTTAATACATAAAAATCGGGTGTAATTAAATCCTACTATAAAAAACAGAATGATTTATTACATTAGGAAAAACAGAATAAAATCAGCATCCCTAAAAATTACAAACTACCTTAATTAATATCTAAATAATTAAATTCAAATCATCAGTCTTCAAATCTTGAATAAGGAAATAATCCAAACGTGATTAATATCTTTCTTAGCCGAAAATAATATAGTTATATAAAAAACACAACATAAGGAAATTATAATAAATTCAAAATTTCATATATTTAATATCTACTATAACTACAAGATCACAATACTAAATATATTCTTTTATCAGCGATAATTCAAATTGCAACATTTAAGATATGTGAAATTCATGTATTCTTTCCAAATCAGTATAATTTGCAAACTAATAACAAGGTAATATTACCAAATTATGAGAAAACCTGTGTTTTTCAAACAAATTTTCATATTTATATTAATAATATATTTTAGATAATACTCATAATCTTAGGAGAATTCATTAGTGAAACTAAATGTTAAGTAATAACAAGATTGTAAAAATATTTATTCTTATCAAAACTAAAAAAAATATCTATGAATCGGCCAAATTTTTTTTTTTATAAATATTGGAGTAATCATCTTCAATTCAAAAAAAAACTCTCAAATCTCTTTTACTCCCAAACAGAAACTTATTTTCAAAGGAAAGAGAACTTTGATTTACTACAAAATATCAAATCGAAAAAATAAAACAGGATGTTCTTTATTTTGTTTCTTTGTTAAAACATTTTTTTTCCAGTTTAATCTCTCTTTTAGTATATAATTGTCTGTTCTTTTGACTAATAGCAATGTTTTTAAAACCGGACCAAAGGTGAACCGGAAGTCTTTCGGGTCACTGGGTCAACCGGTCGGACTGGTTGAACTACGGGTCAATTAGTTTATTGGTTTATTTACATTTTATGAATATAACATCTACTTTTCTATAAATATATGAACAAAACATATATAATTAAGTACTAAACAGCTAAAATTAAACTTTTAAATGATTAGATAATATAACTAAATGATTTTTTTTATAAATAACAATATTTATTTTTTAATTTGGTTTGAGTTTTAAGTGTGATAAAAATAAAATTTTTTAATTTGATATCGACTCGTCGGTCCAACCTGCCGGTTCAACCACCGGTTCACGGATTTTTAGCGGATTTTTCTGGTTTTTTACGGGTTTTTATTTGTCCAGTTTTTAGAAGTAATCCGGACCGGAGTGTCTACCGAGTCGCGGTTGGACCGGTCCGACCGGCCGGCCCGATCCGGGTTTAAAAACATGGACTAATAGCGACGATGTGTTTATGTAGGGCTTGAAGTTCATATTACTGGAGAACCATAAGGTATTGCCTCCAGCTAATACAAGGTCAGAAGTTTAAACTTTATTATTTAGAGAGTATAATAGATGTTAATTTTCACAAAATATTCTAATGGTTATCTAAACTTTTTAAATATAGGTTAAGAACATAAAGGTTGGTGGAATAAGAAGACAATAGATACACGAAGGTACCAAAATATTAATGAATTTAATATTTTTTAGCCACACATGATTTAATAATAATTATATGTACTAGGTAGTAATCCGTGCTATAGCACGGGCCAAAATGTTTATTATGACTTGAAATTATTAATACAATTCATTAAATAGAGTCCGCAGTGGTGCGGTTTAAAGATAATAGAAAGAAAACCGCTGCCTTCCAACTGCACACCAAACTTTTTATGTACAAATAAACTTGGTCCTTCCAGGCCTGCTGGCAGGCCTGTTTTTGGGACGGTCTAAACCGCTGACGGATTTGGCGGCCCTGACCGCAGTCACCATTCAGACCCTAAGATTGACATAGACAACTTTCCGTTCTTATATAATTAAATCTGGCCTCTAGCCTCCACTCGAAGGTATCTAATAAACAACTTTCTTCATTTTCCTGTAGTAGCAGTAGTATATGTAGTCTTAATATTATGTTATTATAAATGTATAAATATTTTTTTAAAATTGTAAATTTTTAAGCTTGGAAAATTAGATTAAACCAAATTTATAACGAATATAACGAATGTGCCTATTTTACTGAATAATTAATAAAATATAATAGTAGGATTTCAAAGATAAAACGTATGTGTGAATCACATTAAGTAAACGAAACTAAATATGTCTATAAGAATGATAAAAAGTATTTTGTGGATTACATAAAAAAATAAGGATTTATAAATTTATTATAACGTGAAATTAAATAGGAAACCCTGCAAAAAAAATATATATATATATATATATATGATTAAATAATTAAATGGAAGAACAAATAAATTTAATTGAAAAAATGGAAACAAAGTAAAAACAGAGTCTTACGAAGTTATGCATTTTTGTGGATCAAATATTTTGGAAAACCTCTTTGAAGACGACATTCCTTGTTTTCTTTTCGGGTTTTCCTTTTGGGTCAGTAATGAGGATTTTCAATCCTGATTTACTGCTTACACGGGACATGGCTACATATAGCTGGCCATGAGAGAAAACAGGTCTGGGCAAGTATAAACCAACATTTGAGAGAGACTGACCTTGACTTTTGTTGATAGTCATTGCAAAAGCAACGTTAATCGGGAATTGTCTACGTCTCATTTTGAAAGGCAAACGGGAATCTGATGGTATTAATACCATCCTTGGTAAAAGAACAATTTTACCGACTCTCGTACCTGTGATGATTCTTGCTTGTATAACATGATCTGCCATTTGGTAATCTGTAGTCTTGTTCCATTCATTAGACCTCCATGAGCATCAATATTGCGTAACAACATGACTGGACAACCAATTTTCAAACGAAGAGCATGGTTTGGCACTCCTGAAATCCTAACTGAGTTTAGGAAATCAGGGCTATATGCAGGATTGTCTTTATTCCTTGTATCTTGTGGATCAATACTATCTGAACTTAAGTAAACCCTTTCCTCACCTGTAACAAAATCAACAATAGAAACAAAACTATAAATAATTGAATAGACCAAATCAAGAAGTCTCATATAGTATATAATATATATACAATTTGTTGATTAAACTTTTACTAACCTTCTAAAATGGATATCATGTGGTCGTTTATAGTGTTGACATCATCATTTGTAGGACACAAAATAGCTCTGCTTTGAAAATAGCTGGAATCCTTGGGAGTATGTAACGAATTACCATACACTGCATTAACGATCGATTCAATTGGAGAGTTTACTTCTGTGATAAGCAATTCTTCTGGGATGTCAATATCAACTACTCCATCATTTGGCTCATTAAGTCTTCCTTCTCCAACATCAAGAATCCATTTCGAGAACTCTTCAATCTCCCTGGCTTCATTTGGAGTTATCTTTTGCAGCAACCTCATATTTCTTGTTAGCCTTAACACTTTACACTGATTCCAAAGGTAAGATGAGTTAAGCGATGAGTTAACAATTTGTTCTCGACCAGCACCGACAATAACAGGAAGTATCTGACGGAAATCACCACCAAAAATAATGACCTTTCCCCCAAAAGGTTTATCTTCTGGATCACGCATTATATCTTTCAAACTTCTATCTAAAGTCTCAAAGCAGTACTTACTCATCATTGGAGCTTCGTCCCAAATTATCAACTTGGCTTCTTGGAGTAATTCACCTAGATCAGAAGACCTTGACATTCTGCACATAGATGTATCATGAACTTCAAGAGGAATGCCAAACCTTGAATGAGCTGTTCTGCCACCTTCTAATAAAAGAGAGGCTATACCGCTAGAAGCAGTATTTAAAACAATTTCTCCCCTTATCCTTACAGCTGCAGATAAAACTTTCCAAAGGAATGTTTTACCAGTTCCACCAAAACCATATAATAAAAAATGAGATATATTAGGATATCTAAACTGAACATAGATTGACTTGTCGAATCAATTTTATTAAAGTTATAAAGCAGGAAAAAAACAAATTAATAGATTTGAGAGGTGTGAAATGTCACATAAGAAACTGAAGCTCTCTTTTTCTATATGATACAGTTTTTGGTGCTAAATTTTGCATGTGATGGTATCTATGTCTCAAAATTTGTGATGTGTGAAACTGTTTGTGCATGCATGAGAAAAGTTTTGACATGACAATTGAGTACGAATTTATATGTTGATGTGTTCGTATATGTGTTATTCAAATAGAGATCACATCTTACAATTGTTTCACATGCAAAAATGTGTACTCATATTTAGAATAAAAGATATAGTATAATTTAGTTCTTTCAGCTTTATTCAATAAACTAATCATTAAAAAAGTATGAGAAGTTAAGATTTTATAACAACCATGTTACAAAAACTGAAAGTTAGAGAATGTATAAGTATAAAAAATATAAGCAAAATCACATAACAAATATAAAATGTATTAAAGTGGATAGATAAGAAACAAAGGAATAATAAGAAATTAAATTGAAACCAAGCAGAATATTAAAAAACAATAACACCAATAGTCTCACAAAAAACTCATGAAAATGAAAACCATAACCAAAACCAAAGTAGAAATTTAAAAGTCTCAAAGTGGATAGATAGTAAAACTCAAAAGAAAATTAACTGAACAAACTGTTAAGTTCCTTAGAAACACCAGCAGCAGTAGCATCTTCCACTTTTTGTCCAGAGCAATGTTTTTTTGAGGTAGATGATTGGTCATCTCCTTCGACCATGTTTGATGAACCTCTTTTTGATGATGGAGTGGAAGATGTTGAAGCATCCACATCTGATGGTTCACTCCCATCAGTAATCATTAAAGAACCCTATAAGTATAGTAAACATTAAATATACGAATTCAAAACCTTATATAAATCTTCACCATACAATTATATAAACTATTAAAACATTAATACCTGACCACCAGACAACATTGAAGACGGATTTATATAAGTGTCTGAAGGGAGAATCTCAAAATCAGAATTCAATCCTTTGGAGCACAAAGCAGCGACATTGTAAATGGTGGAGCTCCCTCTAATATTTTTCAACTCGATAGAAAGGAGAAACTCGAATGTTTTCCCTTCTAATGATAAAACCTCCAGAGGAATAGCTTCAGGATCCTCCAGCTATTGTTTATAATGCAATGGTTTAACAAAGTCAAAATTATCGAATAGAAAATTGTTTTGAAATATAATGCGGCTAAGATGAATGATATGATACAAAAATATAATACGGAAAAGATGAATAATTACCAAATCGTATCTATTGTTAAGGAGTTCTGAGGATTGCATTCCAACCATATCAGCAGCGAAGCTATCAAACACCATACATTTAGATTCTCCAGTTTTGTCTTTGATTTTAAGATAAATCCAGAACCTAAAAATAAATTTTAAAATTTTTAAGGTTTTGATTATCATAGAAGTATATAAGGAACTACTTTATTAACGTTTAATCAAATACGTATAAGTAACTTACTTGGTTGTGACGTTTTTTACAAACTGACAGCAAACCTCACAATAGAACTTTGGTGCTGGTTTATGATTCTCATCTTCCATCTTAATGCCTTGCTCGGCGATGGTCTTTTTGTTGCATTTCTTACACGCAATGTAGGCCCAACAGTAGTCTCTATCGACTTCAATTACTGTACAGGTAGTGCGACACATCCCAACCTATAAAGTTTAATTTCTATGTATTATTACCTAAATTTATAATAAAACAATGGATAATAGATATTTTTAGAAAAAAATACCTCAAATGCATGCAGGACTTCTTCGATAGTTTTAATAGGGTATTCTTCTAATTCTTCCTTTTTAGGTTTTGCCCAAAACACTTTCTTTTGCAATGAATCCATGATCGTCAGTTGCAAGCCATCATTGGAAAGACTAATATTCGAGTTATCACGTTATTATATGTGTTGATAAAAAGAACAGTCTATATTATCGGCAACAAATATATAAACTCACAGTTTTCTTAGATCTTCAGCTTCAGTAATTTCTGGATTGATTATAACTTGAGAACAGTCCCAGTGATTTTGAACACTCCAAGCATCTATATTAATTGTTATTCAAACTAATTTTATAAAAAAATTTAAGAAAGTTAATATGTAGTATAATGAGAAAAAACTTACCATTGTACTGATTAACTTTAGCAAACTTTAGTAAGCAGAAAACAATACCATCGGTAGACTTGTGGCAAGCTTTACTAAACATGTGAGCGCAGGTACCCCAAAGAGTACACAAAACACGTGTATCCCTATGAGAATAGTAATATAAAAAAATGAATAGAAGATTATTTGCTATATTTGTAAGCTGACCTTTGTTTTTTTTTTTTTTTTCTGACCAAGCATTGAAAAATATTTAGTTTAAAACATACTCAGAATTTCTCAAGTGGAAGTCGATTTTGGTAGTTGGTTTGTTTGTTGTAGTTATTTCTTTGATTTCACCACAGTCGACAACTTGACCAAAAAATCTGAGAGAAAACAATCAATTAATCGTGATATTATACGGTAGTAGTATACGCAAATTCAGCCCAAATACCTTCAGTTTTTTACGGAAAACAATCAATTAATAGCATATTCGATTATTTCACGGTGAGGATGAAAGCATAAAATCTTAAAAAGATTTTCCTTGTCCTCATCGACGATAACAATATTCGATTACCATAATTTGGGGTAAATTTTAATGACGATGAAAAATCTTGACTCTTGTATAATCTATTTGATCATATATTTACTTTGTTTCATTTTTGTTTTTGGAAAAATTTATGGAATGACAAAAATAATTTTGGTCATATATTGATTTAGAGACATAACAAATATGGTTTTATTTTTATCAAACTAACATATATTTACAGCTTATTAGAAACGACCAGTAGACACATATTAGATACGTAAATTAAACTTTTATAAGATGGGCTGCATGATCCTTTTGTTGGCATTTTACGTTTAAAAATAAATAGACGTTTAGGTTAAAATTGTAGTTCAGGTTTAATATTCTTAATTTTCCTACTATTAACAATCATTTCATTGTTTGATAAAAAAAGACTAAAATGCTCAGTGACGTTTAGATAAATATAATTAAATCTTATTATAACTTGAACATGATAACGAAACAGAGGAAATAGAAAATAAATTGAAACGATACGAAAATTTTAAAAAACAATGACAGAAATAGTTCAATCTTGTATTAATCCTCTTGCCAAACATGCTTCCTTGTATGATGGATATACAACTCCACCATAAGTCCTCAAATCTTCGTCACTTGTTGGTCCTTTAAGAAAACGGAAAAGAAGTTTAATGGATAAATTTCCATTAAACTTACTTGAAATAGAAGTAGTTCTTCGACTGTTGACTCTTCTCTTCCTCCTTTGAAAGCATTTTCCTGTAGGATCCCAAATGTAAAACGCAGGTAGCTCCTCAAAAGTGAGTTGTCTTGCAACTTCACAATTAAGGTTTAAATCGAACCAAGCCGTTAGCATAGGATCTTCCATATTTTTTTCCGTTTCCGGCGTACTCATTTTTATTTTGATATTTTGTTTTGTGTATAGGATGTTTGGGCTGAATGTGATAAGGATGAAGTAAGCTAATTATATAGGTGGTGAAAATTAGGGTTTTTGAAATTGTAATGTAAGTTGGGCCAATTGATCCATTAGATGCCTTCGTACAAAAAGGAAAAACATAAACGGTTCGGATGTATCATTGAACGGTCATGATTAAATGAAAGGATCCGGAATAATGTAACCGGGTTAAAAGGATCCGCGTCTTTATCCGTTTCCATGGGGTTGGAAATTTCCTTTGTACCCTTTTAAAAAATCGAAAATTTGGTCATAATTGCAATGGCATTGTATTGTAAATTCTTACAAAACTAAGGTTTTTTTCAGGCAATGTTTTACAATTAATAGTAGGGATATATATATGTTTGCAGGTGGTAAAAAGAACAAATGTTGTTACTATATATGATGTGAAAGAGAAACATGAAGAAGTTATTGATTCTAATCAATTTCACTAATTGATTGTGTTTAGATCAATGTTTTTAAATGCTTGGGTTTTTAGCATAACCCGGACCGGGATACCTTCTGATTCACAGTTAAACCAGTTCGATCGGCCGGTTTGGTCCGGATTTCAAAACATTGGTTTAGATTTTATATATAGAGAAAAACATGTAATTATATATTAGATTTGTTTATCCATCTCCACATATAGTGTAGGTATATATATGTGTGGTATAAAAAAATCAAAATGTTACTAATATATTTTATAAAAAAATTCGAATTGTAAATTCACATTTTCGTTTCTTTTCATTTAATTTGTGTGCTATTTAAATTGGGGCGATCAAACAAAACAAAACATATGGCTATAATTGCCTATCCAAACTGATAGGAACAAGTAATCTTCAATCAAATTTTGGAAAGATAATTATAAATTCAAATAATATAAGGAAATCAAATTTAATTCTACCGCATAAGTAGAACTTATCATACCAACTAAAAAGAAAGAATCCCTCTAATCTTCGTGAACCATATAATGCGATTTTATAGAGTTTCGAATGGATAAATATCTATTTTAGGACAATTATTTCAAAAATTTGGGTACTTTTAAAAATTACAGAGTTTGAGACTATCAAAACAGAAAATAATTTTTTACCCGATCTCTTAAAACATATTTTATAGATCATTAGTGTCACAAATTATGTTTGTAAACAACTTCTATCAAGTTTGGACAAATAACTTGGAGTTATATTTTAATTAATATTTGGTTAATAAAAAAGACATATTTTATAGATTAGAATTTTGTTTTTGAAACGCCTGTTACCCATAGGTTTTGCAAATTCAGCAGTATGAATACAGATATTGCTCATGTTGTTTTTAGAGAACCGGTTTTTTAAGAGTAAAAAATAGCAAAATCGTTACAAGGTAGGCCTATCAGTGTGGGTTCCCCCAGCTAGACAATTTAGGTAATCCAATTTGGTTAATCTTTATAACCGATCACTTCGGTTCGCATTTGATTTGGATGCATCGTCGTGTCGATCCAAATGTTATTGTGAAATCAGTTTTGATCCAAAACCACAATTCTCAGATAGAAAAAACATGATATGTATGGGACATGACGAATTTTTCTGTCCAGAAATAAACATATTATTTTTGCTTATTTTTTAAATGTAGTTGTTTCTACTAATAACAAAACAGATCTGATCCTACTTTTTGACTAAAACAAATAGAATATTGTACTGATATGAGTTTAGATTATAAATATTAATAATATTTGTTAAAAATATGTTTATAAACATAATTTCACACATACATAATATATTGTAGACCTGATAAATAACATTAATTCTTGAAATCAATCCGCACGTACATGCGGGTCCGAATCTAGTACTTTTAAAAATCAGAAAAAGTCCAACACGTAAAATATTTTTCCATACATATATACATTTTCATTTTTGAAATTTAAACTCTAAATGGTGTGTGATTGAGAAAATTTGGTAACTTATTTTCACATTTATGGCATCTAAAAAATAACGATCTTTAGACATTTGGAAAGTTATAATTATTTGGTGGCATCTGTATTATTAAAAAATATGATTTTTTAAGATATTTATTTAGCTGTCAACTTATAAAAAATAAAATAAAATGATTGCTTTCCCCAAAGAACAAGCTAAATTCGAAGTATCTGGAAACTCTCATTGCCCCCTTTATAAAGCTCAAGACTCGTTTTTTTTATTCTTCCTTCTCTTACTTAAAAAAAAAATCTCCTCACCTGAATCTTTTTCGTCTGTGAGACGTCGTCGTCACCTGAATCGCCGGAGAAGTTATCGTCGTCGTCACTCTCTGAAAATTCTGATCGGTGGAGATCGTCTGATTTGAAAGTTCGTTATCTTATATTATAGTATGAGATTATAAAATTTATCTCTCTTGTTTTACGTTTCTGTGATTAGATTTGGATCCTTCTTCCTTCTTTGGATGCTTTTTTTGTTTCTTGGTAAATGTGTGGTTGAATGATTTGATCTCGTAAACTCTGATTGTGTTCTGTATCTGTTTTCTTAGAACGAAATTGGAAGATTTCGAGGAAAAGAAGAAACCAAAATCCTTAGTCTAAACCCTTGAATTGACCTAAAGCAGACTTCTTTAAATTGAACCATACCAATGACCATGAGGTAGTCTTTGAGTTTGGCAGGGTTTCTTGAGGGAATCTTTAATATAGCTGTGGAGGGGGTGTTAGGTGTACTGTTTCAGGAGAGTGAAAAGGTCAGGTTTTTATCCATGGAAATGAAGTATGTAGGTCATTGAGCAAAACCCTTCTTCTTGTTGATCTATTGCAAAAAGAAAAACTCGATTCATCTTTATCATCTGAGCCTCTCTACCCTTTGTGTGGCTTTTATCTTTGGACATTATGCAATCTTGATTCAACGGCGTTTCCCTTTCTTTGATTTGGCCGAGAGTGCTCTTTGTTTTGTCATCTATCTCATCTGAGTGTCCTCCTCATAGTCAGTTTTGAAGAAGGCGGCTTGATTGCTCACTTTTTTTTTAGTCTGCTTATCTCAGCTATGGTCTCCATAGTGAGTTTCCTTAAAGCATATTCCATGATGAAGTTTTTGCTCTCCCTCAAGCATGCTGTAGTAGAATATTATGGGTAAGGGCATCAAAAGATTTGTATTCCAAGACAGGCGAGCTTCGATAAACTAAAAGCACTCTTCAGGCTTTCATTTCCTTAGAATTTTCCGATCCGTATGTTGACTGAAGATAATTGGTTCAGAATGGCACCGGGAGGTAGGTCTGTCCTCGTTTTGGACATCAACCCATCTCTTTAACCCGGTTATTCCCATTTTTTTTATGTCAGTCCCAAACCTTGTTTGATCCTGTTTGCGTTCCTCTTACAATAGGTTGGGCATATCTGGTTTATACTGGATATATTTCAAGGACTGAAGTGAGCACTCGGTGTGCTTAACTTTTATTCCTATATGAAGGCTCCATCTACCAAGAGGGCTGTGTTTAGTTGTTTAACAGGATACTTGTAGATCTTTTTGTTTTGGTGATTCTTCCTTTTGGAGAAAAGCTGATTGGAGCCGTTTCAAATTTGGATTGGTGTGCTGCAAATGTAGATGGAAGCAACAGTTCATCGATATGTTTGCTGGATTTTCAGGTGACAGATAATGTTTATGAGATGAGGAATATATCTTCTAAATCTTTTCTAACTTGCAGGTTTCATAAGCTTTCCATCAGCTAGCAGTGTCTGCCATTTTCACTGACTGATACTACGTAATGGGAGAGGTGTATGTCAACTTCCCTCAGCAATCACAGAAGTCTGACCGAGAAATGGGTGAGATGTCAAGAAATCTGCACCCTCATTCAATCAATGAAGAATCTGAATCGTCAACTCTGGAAAGGGTAGCGGCAGAGTCATTAATAAACGAAGTGCTTGGTAGAGGACTAATGGAGCATGGGTAATTTTCTTGCTTCCTAAATGTGTGTTCGTAGAGTTGAGCTTGTTTCTTGGATTAATATCTCCCGTTTTTCTGGCAGATGCCCGCATTACAGAAGAAGGTGTTGCATTAGAGCTCCTTGCTGTAATGAGATCTTTGGTTGCCATCATTGTCATAATGAGGCAAAGGTAAAAATTTTATATCTGAAGTTAGAGATGTCAGGAAACTGCATTTTGTAACTTCTATATCTGAAGATCTGTATTGCTGATACTTGTAATCATGTCTCTGAAACAGAACAGTATAAACGTAGATCAGAAACATAGACATGATATTCCTCGACACCAAGTTAGACAGGTAAAACAGTTTGTATATCTTTGTTGCTCTACGTATATTGTTTTGATGTTCGATTCCCAGTTAAAACGATCTCCATCTTTTTCTTCACAGGTTACTTGCTTACTCTGTGGCACTGAACAAGAGGTGTGTGTTAAACTCTTATCCTTTCTCTTAAATTTTGCTGCATTTAATCATCCGATTGCCACAAGTGAAGGAGATACCAAAACATTTTCTTAACTTTGTTGAATAACTCTTTTCTTTTCTCTGGCCTTCACCAGGTTGGCCAAATTTGTATCCACTGCGGAGTGTGCATGGGGAAGTACTTCTGTAAAGTCTGCAAGCTCTACGATGATGATGTAAGTTTTCGGAGGAGAATTCGTTCCTAAGCTCGTTTGTTTTATTCCATTTTACTTTTCATTATGCTACGTAAGAGGCCTTCTGATTTCCAGGCTTCGTTATTGTTAATGTTTAACCATTATGTTGTTTTCTTGTTTTCAGACATCTAAACAACAGTATCATTGTGAAGGGTGTGGAATTTGCAGGTACATTCTTGGACTCTTCTTTTATGAACTCCACACACTGTAAATTTGTTCATAACTAAAATCTTACTTCTTTCGTTCCAGAATTGGTGGACGTGAAAATTTCTTCCACTGTTACAAGTGTGGTAAGCCATTTTTTTTTTTTTTTGCATCATATAAGCTTTCCTTTACAGGCCGGACACTGCTATATTTTTGGTTTGTATAATCTGACAATCTCTCTAATTCTTAACCAGGCTGTTGTTATTCAATCCTCCTCAAGAACAGTCACCCTTGTGTTGAAGGAGCAATGCATCACGATTGCCCCATATGCTTTGAGGTATTAGTTTATTGTCAATTTTGGTTCTCCTTCTCCAGCGTAAAACATGAATGTTCCCTTGTTGACCAAACTATTCTGGTTGGTTTTCCTCCAGTTTCTATTTGAATCCAGGAACGATGTGACGGTTTTACCATGTGGACACACAATCCATCAAAAATGCTTGGAGGAAATGAGAGACCATTACCAGTAAGCACATATATAACTCAGTTGCATATGTCCTGTTTTCAAATGGTGTTATTGTAGATACTTTTTCAACTGACGACTATTAAATTTATGCCTGCAGATACGCGTGTCCACTTTGCTCAAAATCTGTATGCGACATGTCAAAGGTGTGGGAGAAATTTGACATGGAGATTGCGGCTACACCGATGCCAGAACCATACCAAAACAGGATGGTAAGTCTGAAAATTACTTAAGTTTACAAACTCATCTTTGAAACCAAGTAAAGAAATGATGTAACTAGAACGCTTTTTATGTCGAAAACAAAAAAACAGGTTCAGATTCTATGCAACGACTGTGGGAAAAAATCAGAGGTACGGTACCATGTGGTGGCACAGAAATGCCCAGACTGCAAATCATACAACACTCGCCAAACCAGAGGTTGAATCAGATGCAATCAAGGAGAACAAATAGTGTCATTGGCTCTTTTTACCTGAAGACTTATCTCTCGAGTTCTTCCTCTCCCTCTCTCTCTTTTTCTTCAGTATTCTCACTGGTCTATGTCTCCTTCGTGCCCTGTAGTAGTCTGCTTTAGTTTCCATTATAATACGTCTCCTTTATCCCAACGTTTGAGTTTTATAATTCTACGGCTTTGTTAAATAGTTTCATTTTAATCTCATAAACCCCAAATCGGAACTTGTGGGAACAATTTGTTTGTACCATCATTTTATCAGCTGTGATTAATCTGTCCAGTGTATGTATAAAATCTACTCCTAATTAGGAGAATGATTTAGGCATTTTTAAAATTAGATTCTTGAATAAAATTCAGGTTTTTAAAGTCCGGTTTAGCTATTTAACTTAAATATTTCAAAATCAAAAGAGAAAAACGAGTTTGGATTTTGGAAATATTTGAAATTTGAAACTCAAAATACTCAATAAGTTTGGAGACTGAAATTTGGAGACTGAAATTGCCCAAAGGCTAAAATTTCACACGTCTCAAAATAATTGTGTTCCCTCCCTCCCAAATACACACGATCTCTCGCTTCTCGCTTCTCTCTCTCGGCGATAATGGCGGAATCACCGTCGCACAGTGACGCGCAGCTCGTTGCTCATCAATCTCCTGGTCATCAAGCCGAATCAGATCTCACGTCTCTCGTCTTCGGTTTGTTTTTTTTTTTTCCCCTTTTTCGTCTGATCCTTTGTTAATTCAAAATTCGAATTTCGGACTGACCTAGAAATCAGGATCGAGCGTGTGTGTTCATCATGTTTGTGAAATCAAATGCTCTTGTGATTTGGTGTATTCGACGAGTTTCTTCATACTTATTGGCTTTAATTGCTTCATCTAAAACTTGAATTCGCATTTCCTTTTGTGCTGAAAAAGCTATAAATCCACCTGTGGAATCGAGATGTGTATTAGAATCCGCCATTGTATTAGTTGCTTCTCTCGCAAAAAGATCTGGTAGGTGATATAGTACTTGGAAGATGAGCATTATCATTGGGTTGATCAAATTTGGAATCTCGGAGTTCAGATTCTGCGATACATTTGTTTATTTGACTCATTGGCTTATGCAATTGCATTAGCAGCTACCATAAGTCTATTGAAGGTTTATAATGAAATGTTTCATGGATTTGAGATTACAAGCCAAAATTTTATGTCTATTTCAAGGATTCTGTGTGCTATCAGATGCAGTATCTTTAACCTTTGGCTTATGCAATTGCAATGTGCAGTGACTATACGTCGTTTTAGGTTAAGATTACTTGTCAATTTTGGGTTTCCGTTTCATTTTGAACATTGTGTATCTGGTAGATTTGTTGTTGCAACCTTTTAGCCATGTTTGTTCTTATTATGTTTTTTTAAACAAACGTGATTGTAGATATGTCACAGCAAGTTCAGATGGGAATGGAGAACATGCTCAAGATGGTCAAGTAAGTATTGTTTTATGTGTTTTGCCTACTACAGCTTAAGAACTAGTGGCTACTTGCTGAGTGCTGATCCAGTGCCTCTCTCTCTCTCTCTCTTGGTTGACAATTTCCGTGGCAGTGAGATCGATCAAAACTCTGTTGGAATCAAGGAAGAGATTGAGAAATCAAAGGATTTTGCAATGGAGAAGAAAAGGATTCTCGAGGAAGAGAAGGAACAGTTTCAGAAAGCTGCTTACACTATTCTTGACATGCTAAGCAACAACAGCCGAGGCTAAAATCCGGTACTCAGATTCTTAACCTCTCACAGCTTCACTTTTAGACAAATGAAACTGCTAAAGTCATGATCATTTCCCTGATTCTGTACTTCCTCGTTTCCTCATGTAGCAGGAGATGTTCTGGAGAAAAGTAAAAGAAAACATTATAATGTCAATAAAGACTCTTACTGGTTTGGTTTTGTACCCTTATTGAGTCCATCTTATTCATTAAGGTATTAGCTTTTCTATTGCTGAAACCTTTTATCACAAAGTGTTAATTCAGAAACAAATAGCAGCAAAATGATCAATGATTTGCTCAACATGTCAGGCTTCTCAGAGAATCATACTTTCGTTTTGAGATTATGCGGACCAGTGATTTTTTTTGGATAATACTATTATATACAAGATTCAATTAATGTACTGTTTAAGTCGTGTGAAAAAGAAGAAAATTACTGCTCAGGACCAGGTAGTACAAATATAAAATTAAAGCCGGATTATAAATATTTTCAAAATAAGGGGACTGAAAATACAAAGAAAGACTAAAAAGGGAAAATAATAACCCTAGGTTGTGGTAGGGTAAAATAGTAAATTAGTAAAATAATCCCACTTTTGGCGGGAGAATTCCCCCAGAAATTTCTCCAATTTCACGACAACACTCCTCCTCCACTCCCAAAAAAACCCAATTCATCTTCTTCATCTTCATCTTCATCTTCTTCTTTCACTTTCTCTCTCTCTCTCTCTCTCTGACAAAAATGGTAAAGCTCCGCCCAAGAACACCGGTTGTGACCGAAGCACCTGAGCCGAAGTTGGAAGAAGAACGAATCTGCGAAGACTTGATGATTCTCTCCGACGATTCGGAGAACAACGATTCATCCTCCGATTCAGCGGTTAAGCACTTGCGCGGACGTTGGGAGCTTGCTTCCGTTCTCAATTTCTTAAATGTATAAACCCAGAGAACCCCTTTCTCTTCTTCCTTTTCGTATATACCAAAACGATTCGATTTCGCCTTTTTTCTTTTTTCAGACGAAGAATAATTTTTATATCGTGTTAATAGATATCTAGGGTTTCGTTAGAGATGTTGCTGTTTGGGTGTCTCAATTTCATGGAAAAAAACTTAACATTTTGGTGTTGTGATAGGTCTTTGAGCCACTTGTTTCGGAGAAATTGAAGTTAACAGCTGAGGAGATTGAGATGGGTCTTATCGAGTCCAACAACACAAACGCTCAGCTTCACATTGCTCTTTTAAAGGTTTCGTTTTTGTTCTGTTATTGACCTTGCAGGATGTTTAATGGATTCTAACAAGCTTAAGGTTTATTGACTTATATAAGAAACCTTATGGAACTCAAATTTTTTCACAGGGGATACCACCGGTAAATAAACACCTTGACGATGCAAATGCATGGATCACGGTGTTGTGTAAGAAACTTGCTCCGTGGTGGCCATGGGTAAATGCCACACTTAAACTTTTCTTGCTAGCTTATGTTACATATCCTCCTTTGAAACAGCTTTATGTTTGTTTTCTTTAATTGACTCCTGTTAATGCAATTATTGTAGATTGCTACTGGTGAAATTCCTTTAACTGCTAGCAAAGGGTAAGTGGTGTGCTGAATTTGATGTGAATTTATAAAGTTTGGATTTTTTTTTCATTCAGGTTGTAATGGTATTGATGAACATTTTCTTCTCTTTTGCTGTATGGTTAGGAAGGAGATATCTGAATACCAAGGACTTGACCCTATGGATCGCCTCAAGTTTCTCAAGGCACTTTGTGAGCTTCGAGTCCAAGTAATTTCTTCTTGTCATTTAGTTTCTGAAGTTTCTGAAGATCATTACTAGTTGCTTTTGTTACTTTTTCTTATAAGTTTATCCTGTTTTTTTATGTTGGTTGATGGTATAGCAAGATGATGTTCGTTCTTATATTCAAGAAAATACAAAGGAAGAGGACTTGGATTCCCATTTCCGCAAAAGGAAGTTAGGAGGAGATGGAAAGAAGACTTCTTACTGGTAGTTTACATGTCCTAGACCTACTTTGCTATGTTTTTTTTTACATTTGGTGTGATCAACTTTTATCTTTTACTTTTCATTCTAGGTTTGATGGTAATGACATGCAAGGGTACAGATTATATAGGGAAGTCAATGAGATCTCAAAGAGGAATGCTTGCTCAGATAAATCTTGTTTGAGCTGGCAAATTGAAGCAACCAGTCTAGATGAATTTCAGAGAGTCGCTGTAAGCTTTTTGATTGTTGTTTGTGCTTCTACTCTTTAAGATGTTTGGAAGTGTTCTTTTCATTTATTATGCTTTATGCTCTTATTGGCAGAGAGAGTTATCATCAAGCAAAGCTTCTTCTTTGGCTGCAACTGGCGAGATGATTGAGACAGAAGCTATACCTGTGGTTGAAAAATATCATAAAGTATTTTTCTTTTTCCCACAGCTAGTAGCTGCTTCTCTCAATTCCTTTCATTATTCTTATGCGCACATCTGCTATATCATGTTTTTTTAACGGTGTGTTCATTCCTTCTGCAATAACAGAAGAAAGAAAGGGCCCTGAAAAAGAAAATGAAGCTAGAGAAGGTCGTTAATGTCAATTTCTCCCGTCCTATGCGAATTACCCGTTCTTGTCGTAACCGCATGCCTGCTACTTACACCTTTGGTAAAGTCATATTTTCTTGCGTTTCTGCTGTGTGTTTTGATATACTATTTACCCATTTGGCGTGGCTTATTAGTTTGCTTATCTTATTATGCAGATGACTATGACAAGATGATCAGTGATGCTGTGGAGGAAAGAGAGTAAGAGCTTGACTTCTTTCTTAATACAAGTTATCTATCCACCAACACTTAGCATATAGATAGTATTTTCATTGGGGTCAAATCTGATGAACTAGAATGAAACCACTGTTGATCCCACATTAATAGTGGAGATGTGTAGATTCTTTTGTCATGTGATTCTATCTGTCAATGGTATGCTGGAAACCGAATGTAGTATTAGAAACAGATCGGTTGCCTGATAAGTTATGGAACTGCAACCATGCTCTATAACGCATTCCTCTCTGGCTCCTCTGCAAATTGATCTACTGAGTGCTGCTTCGAGTCATTTTGATGCAAGAGCTTTAGCATGAGGAAACCCCCATCATTAACCTTTTTTTTTTCTTGATCAGGGAAACGGATAATGATGAGGTACAAGGAAGGGAGCAACAAAGTGCCTCATTGGGGTCAAACGAAAGTTCTGAAGGTAACAAGATGAAGTCAACAGAGGAAGAAGCACCTGAAATCAACAAAGAGGATGAAGCACCTGAAATCACTAATGACGATGAAAAAGCGAAAGAGAAGAGCAAGGAGGACGCAGAGTCAAAGGGAGAGTACGGTGTCAAAAACAGGTTGAGACAAAGAGTTACCAGGAACTCAGCCCTCTGCTAGTTTAAAAACCTCAATGTTGTTAAAGAAATGGTAAAAGCTTTTGAACCAAACGACATCGTTTTGTCTGTTGGTGGAGAGACCAAGCTTTTGATTAGATATGGTTTAGTACTTGGGAGATAGTTTTTTGTTTTGGTGGTGATATATGATATGTACTCCGTTCATAACAGTGTAGCTGTGTAGATCTGACTCTTATTATGTAGTATCGCGAAAATACTTAGGTCTGTTACTGTCTTC
Organism: Camelina sativa; assembly: GCF_000633955.1. Lineage (NCBI taxonomy): Eukaryota > Viridiplantae > Streptophyta > Magnoliopsida > Brassicales > Brassicaceae > Camelina > Camelina sativa. Next base: position 17,067,582 of record NC_025704.1, read on the forward strand.
TTTAGTTTGTTCATCCACTCTTTAGAAGTCTGGAATATATATTTTCTATAGTTTAAACTTGTTCGTCAAAGTCAGGGTGGCCGAGTGGTCTAAGGCGCCAGACTCAAGTTCTGGTCCTCGTCAGAGGGCGTGGGTTCAAATCCCACTTCTGACATTTAATTTTTATTAAGTTTTGTTTTTAGGTTTTTCAATCCTCATCATGTACGAGACATAATAGGTTTATAATAGGTTTTTACGCGGTACACTGCCGAACTAAATTATAAATTATTATATTTTAAATAATAATTTTAGATTTCAATGTCCCAATTAATTAACTTTTATCTAGTTAATTTATAATTTTTTTTTTTCTTCTTCCTATGTTTTATACAGTTTATAACCTAATTACATTAAATTTGTTATTAGATAGAATATAAAATTTAAAATACTTAGTTTTGTTTTCTATAATTAAACAGAGGTATATGCCTATATTGTATATTAGTGTATATTTTTATGTGTATACAACTTTTTTTTTGGAATATTTATAATGTGTCGTATGTGTAATAAACTAATAGTTTTTCAAACTATAATTACAAATCTATAGTATATGAAATAAACTAATAGTTTTAGTGTTGGGCGGATCACACAACACGTTCAAAGATTTTTAATCCGCAAAAATTCATTATATTAAACCCGTAAAAGTAAAATATAGTATGTAAGGCTAAAAATCATTTTTTATCAAATCATTCCCCTCTTCATAAAATAAGGAAATAAAATCTGTATACATTGCAATTATGTTTGTTACTTTTAAAACACTTAGTTTATATAAAAAAAAAATCAAATATAGATAGAATTAATTTGTTTAATGCCAATGACATGCTTGTAAATAGGTTCCAACTTCAAACTTCATTTGCTAAATTTCTCCAAAAAATTCGATCCATAAAGATAACTATTTTAGCATGTTGTACACTTTATTTTGATTTAAATTTGGATAGTAACATAGCAAGTCAGCAACAATACTACTCGCACATACCAGTAAACTAAATTATCTGGTCACAAAAAGATGCCTTCATGTTTCCATCATAATACATCAGTCTGAAAACAACTAAAACTGGTTCAAGAAGATTCAGTGGCTCCACCGTTTGATTTGTGACTCTGCGATATGATTCTGAGCTTCTCGTATGAGTCAGCACACGAGTGGGCATAATCAGACAGTGCTCTGAAGATCTCAGGCAATCTGATCTTCAAACTGTTGAGAGATTTCTCCCTGACCTGAACACAGTGTCTCTGGTGAGCTTCTTCTTCCTCTTCAAGCCTTTTCTTCAGTGTCTCCACTACTATTCTCCTCTCTGTGACATGATCTCTAGAGCTTGTGGTTGCGTCATCCCCACCTTCAGCTTCCTCCGTTGGTCCTCTTTTCTGCAAATGTTTCTGATACCAATCCTCAAAGCCTTGCTTCTTCCGTATAAACTCCCTTCGGGTCTCTTCGCATTTCTCCTTCAGTTTTATCTCTTCCTCCTGATGAAGCAAGATGGTTTTGATGACTGCTGCGAACGACGAGATAGCTGATTTGGCGACTTCATCGGGAAGTTTCTCAAGACGGTCGTGCCATGAGTGGAGAAGGGATTGGATTGGCGGACGCTGAGGCCGTGGAGGAGAGGAGACCTTTTCTTTAAGACTGCTCTCGATGGGGATAAGGTTTAGCTTCAACCAGCTGTTGAGACAGTTAATGTACTGCTTCTGGTGGGTCACGAGTCTATCGAACTGAACATGCCATTCTTCTAAGACGGTGCAGAACTGCCGTGTCTGATGGTGATGTTGCTTTGTGGTTTCTTTTTGAGAAGTTGAGATTTCAAGGGACTTTAGCTGTCCAACAATACTTAATTGCGTGTCGTGGTGTATGCACATGTTTGTCCACATCTTCGCCATCCTGCAGATCTCACGAGTCGATAAAAATGGTTAGTGAGAGAGAAGGCTAAGGCTATTGCTTCACAGAGAATCACTTTGAAAAGGAGAGAACTTTACCCTTCAACTAAAGCGACAAGTCTTGGATACAACTGGTCATCCCTTAAACGGTTTACTTCTGAAACCGTTGAATCCATGGACTGCATGTCAACGATATATCTTGTGTGTAAATGACTCACAGCCGCCTTTGTTTTCTCCACGGTCTCTGCACTTGCACCTCGTTTTTTATGCCTGTTGAGTAAAGATACCTTTTTCTGATACTCAATCTTCATGAGCTCACCTTGCTAGAGAAAGAAAACACCATACCAGAAATGCATTCAACTAGACATCCTTCACTTTTGGTGGAAATGATCATAGAGTTGTAAGTTAAATTACCTTCACTTCATCATATAGTTTCTTCTCCCATGCTAACAATTTATCCAACACAGTAGCATGAGTTTCATGCTCATCTGATTCTTGATCATCTTTTCCACCTTCACCATTCGAAATGCCTCTTAACGATTTATTCCAAGTTATAACCCGCATTACTCTAGCAGAATGATCAACATATCCTGAAAAGGAAAAAAAATTCAGAAAAGAGCTATTTTTTCATCAGCAAGAAAGCAACATTTGTCCAAGAAACATTCAACATAAACAGTAGAGACAGATCAAGTAATGGAGGTTAAAGTGTTGTTTAGTCAATCCAGAGCTTTGTTAAATGGCTTTAAACTGAAAAGAAAAAAAAAAGTAATTAAGAAACCTACCAGATCTATTAATTTAAGGTTCATCTTAGATTCTCATAAAAGTTAGATCACAGACCAAAAAGTGCATCACAGACTCACACTTTAAGAATATTTGCACACACTAAACTCTCTTTTGGTTTTTTTTTTTTCTTTGTTTCAATTAGAGAAACAAAGAACCAAACTTTCTAAACAATCCAATCACACACACATTATGAATCTATTAAAAAAGAAGCAACCAAAGTTTTGGTTAAAGCTATAAGGGAATAATTACTAATCCGAATGTCTCAAATCTGAGAAAAGCAAATATCAAACTACATTAGAATAAGCTTTGATCATTGACTAGGGCCACACTAAACTCGTATCTTGACAGTGACACTCAATAAGATTCACACACATAAATGCTCAATCACAAGGAATGAGAGAGGAGTTCAATACCTCGGTTATCTGCAAAATTGGAGTGGTAATGTAACCTTGTAGCTTCAAGCATCTTGGAAACCTCTTGAGCACACTCAGATGCCTTGAGGAATCTATCATCAATCTCATCAAGTATCTTCATCAAATTCACACTTGGATGACTTGATGCAGTAGTGGTCTTAGCAACCGCACGCCGAAACTCCGGTGGAGCAGTAGTCGAATGCTCAATCTTAGCTTTCCCTTTCTTCTTCTTCTTTGCCTCTACCACCACTTCATCCTCCTCTTCCTCTTCCTCTTCCTCCTCCTCCTCTTCCTCCTCCTCATCTTCCTCATCATCTTCTTCTTCTTCTTCAACTTTCTCTGGTGTCTTAGGCTCCATCTCCTCAACTACCTTATGAGAAACAGAGTTCTTCCGGAATATCCCAGATCTTTCCTCCTCCTCTTCTTCTTCTTCTTCTTCTTCATCTTCTTCATTGAACTGAAAATGATTACTCTGATTCTCATAACCATTTCTCATCTCTCTATCATCATCTAAATTAGGTCCAGGCATATTCTCCACCATGAAAAAGTAATCCCAAGCCATACTATTCCCGGGAGAAGCACTCACAATCTCCGGCGTTGTCTCCAATCTCTTCTTCCTCCCATTATTCCCAACGTTCTCCGGCGTCCTCGGCGAAGCCTCTTCCTCCTCCTCCTTACGAGCGGTGGCGGTGGCGGTGGCTCTACCACTCATACCCTTCCCATCCTGCTCTTCCTCTTCTTCATCATCATCATCATCATCATCTTCCTCCTCTTCCTCAATCACCATACCATCTAAAGTCCGAACCTTTCGACCTCTAACAGCCATAGTAGGCAAGCTAATCGCACGTTTAATCGGGGAAGGAGAGAACTTAGGCAAAGGAGGAGGCGGAGGAGGAAGATTCTCAATAGGAGGAGGCGGAGGAGGCTGAGGAGCAGCCGGATCTACATTGTTACGGCTCTGTTTCTCGTAATGTTGTTGATCTAAAACATCATCCAAAGCTTTCTGATCAGATTCGCCATGGCCATAGTCACTTAAAGCAGCACCAGTGTTCTTCAAAGCAATAGCGTAAGCGAAATGACCGGCCGCGAAAGCTTTACTCGCTGCAACTGCTTCTTTGATTACGTTTCTCCGTTCTTTGCATCTCGCTACTGCTTCCTCGTTATCAACCCTAGATTGAGCACAACCCATTTTAAAAAAAAGAGAGGTTTTTTTTTTGCTTGAGAGAGAGAGAGAGAGAGAGATTGATAAAGAGAGTTACTGACAATGAAGGGAACAAAGATGCAGCAGAGAGAGAGAGAGAGAAATGAAGGTGATGTTGTTCACGCGCTGCGAGTGGAGGTTTTTTTATCTACTCGCTCTTTCATGCTATCGTGGTGTCTTGTCCTCTATATTCATTTTTCTTTTTCTTTTGTAGCTAGCTAACGGTCACATATCTCAACGCATTACGGCGTCGTTTTGTGCAACTTTTGTACACGTAACGTTTTGGATTGAATCTAAGATGTCAATAATGGTAAAAGTTTGGTTTCTTTTGCTTTTTAGAGCCCATTAACTCTTTTATGATATTTCCGATACTTTCTATAAGGGAACTTCAAGAGTTTTTGGTCTACACTCTACAGACTACAGTTAAGGTTTTGTATAGAGACATACTATATTGTTAGTTGGTAATTACTACAATTAGATCGTTATAAAACAGTCCTATGCCAAAATTATTATTTTATACAAATAGTTGATTTGGGTTTTGAATGCCCCATATTATGTTTTTGAGTATGATTTTACACCAAACCAACTTTAACAAAAGTCTCATGATCTTTTCTCAAATGGAACGTTCTTGATGTTTCAACAAAATAACATAAATTTTTTTATTACTTTTTTTTTTTCTTTCTCTCCAGATGGTAAACGCATGCTTCTCAACATGCTTTCTTGCTTGAAACTAGAATTCACAACAAGATGATGTTGAAACTAATCACGTTACGGCTTGAACTTTATATGCAACTTCTTCGTCGCCTCAGTCTGTTGCTACGAGAAAGAAAGAAAAAAAAACATGAAATAGATTGACGTTTAAACTAAACAAGTCAAAGAAAGTTAAAAAAAAAAAACAAAAATTATAGAAGAGTAGTAAATGTTCATAAGGTAAAACCGTAAAAGTGGTGATAAGTGTATATATACCTCCAATATACTCTTCCAAGTTAACTCCAATTTGTCTCGATGCAAACACCAATCTATGGCCATTTGAAATTCAGTGGTGTTATCCTTAGAACAATGTGATGATGTAGCCACATCATCTCCCTGGAAAAATATACGAAGACATGTATGAACTATGCTTAAAGGACCTGAGTTTATTCACTTGTATGTGTATTATTAGGGGGCGTGTTGGTGTTATGAAAATTGAGTTTTAGATGCTGCAGAGATATTTACTTGGAGATTAAGGGAGAGTTTGGAAATCATTAAAGTAGTAGTTGAAGCTTATGTTCTATGAAGCTTGGATTGTAAAACTTAATAAGAAAGGGAGAGATTGTTGATGTATTCTTAACTGAGTTTTACAACAAGATGAAACGAAAAAGAAAACGACATTTATGAAAGGCAAAGATGAAGATGAAGATGTTGACGCAGTCGCTGCACTAGTTCAAAGTACTACAAGAAGTAGTTCAACGAAGCAGATAACGTGGAGCTGAAATAAGGAAATCAGCTAAGGCGGTTAATATTTAAACTTTGAAGGTTATGAAGACTAGAAGCTTGGAGAAAAGTCTAGAAGCATGAAGAGTTTACTTTTTAGTAGAAAAGGAAATATATAGAAGACTTTCCTATTCCATAAGAGAAAAGGAAATTTGCAATGAGATTTGACAATTCCTATTAGGATTAGAATATGAATTTAGGCTTGTAAGATCATGACCTATTGTGTATAAATAGGGGGCTAAGCCTTTGTAGATGGTAGCACAAAAGAGCTAGAGTATTCTTAGACATTAAGGTTATGTGGGTTCTTGTAGGAAAGCATAACGCTTAAGGGGACTAAGGGGTTCGTCTTGAGAGGTTCTTGGATTGTGTATAGATCCATGAACATGAGAGATTAGATAATTGATTGAGTGAAACTTGTAAGTTTACTAAACAGATTGTCTAATAAAGAAGTTTTATTTTGAAGAACCCCTGTTTTAGTTTGTGACTCAGTTTTGTGTCTCAGTTTCCATACATATCAATAGCTCTTGCGTTTTCAGGGAGGAGTTAAAACAATACCATTCCTAGTCGCAGTTGAGTGTTTGGTTTAAAATGGCCAATGGACTGCGGTGGAGGCTCCGCTGGAGATTTCACGTTAACACTAGTAGCAACAATCCTGTCCAGGCACAATAGAAATAAAGGTTCGTTATGTATAAATTCATATATGCAACTTATCTTAATCGCCTATGAGCTATGAAACTAAATGAAATAAGCAAATATCTCATGTGAAGCCTACATTCCATTTTCTGACGTAAAACATCTCTCTTTTAGTCTTTTAACTGCTCTTTCCGCGGCATACCTTGTCTCGAATATCACCAAAGCTTCACCTAGATTAAGGCCAACATGAAATGCCATAGTAAGGTTCCTTATCAAAAGGACTGCATAGCTATACAAGAAAATAGAGTCACAACTACACTAAAATTTGTTACAATAACTCCATATTTTGTTGCAAATTTGAAATTGCAATAAAACTGAGACACAATTTCTATTGTTGCTATATGAACATTGCAAATTGGTATTTGTTGCACATATATTGCAAAATTTGCAATAAATAGACTCTTTGCTATGTTGTCGTATTAATGCAATATTATTTTTGTAGTAAATTTGTCGTATAATTGTAACGTATGTTTGCAACTTCTATTTGTTACAACTTATTGCCACAGAAAATATAGCAAATATTATTACAAATTTGCAACGAAGTAATATATTGCTATATGTCAGTGTTCTAAAACGCGCTATGCGCTTGCTACGCGGTGGACAAACGCCTAGCGCCTAACCGTATATACGGGTGCCTAAGCGGAATCTAGGCGGATTATATATTTTAGATATATAAATATATATTTACATAAAAATAATATTTACATATATATATAGGATGAAAACTTATACACTTTAATTTCAGAAAAACATAAAACAAAACTCTTATCTATCAAAATAGTTTAGAATCTATAATAATCTCACAATTTAAACAAAAAAAAACATAATCCATTCAAAAATTTGTAAAATTGACAAAATGTAAGTTTATAATTACTTTGGAAGCAAATTAAATTTCATAAGTTTAGACTTTAGAGGCTAATTATAATATTTATTTGAAACAAAAACAATATTTTAAAAAATATTTAATTACAGTACTTTTTATCATTTTAGTCAACATACCGCCTAGAATCCGTACAGGCGTCCGCGTAGACCGCATAATATCCGCCTAAATGCTATTAGGCGTCCGAATTATTTAAAACCGCATAAATTACCGCATAGCTAAAATTCGAGACGCTCGATCACCGCATAGCGTATAACCGCCGCCTAGGCACCCGCGTAGGCCGCATTTTAGAACACTGCTTAATGTGTTGTATTAATGCAACAATATTTATGCAGCAAATTAGTGGTATAATCACGACGGTCTAATGCAACTATATATTGTCGTAAATAAATGCTACGAATGTAAAATACAAAGAAGAAAATATTGTAAATTTGTAGTAATTATTTTTAAATATACGCTCGTCGCATATATTTTATGACAATGCTCACAACTAAAAATGTTGCAAAAATATTGCCACTGCAATTTTTATTTCGTTTCATTATTACAATGATATATAGTCATAAATGTCATTGCCTAATTCCACTTAATTTTGCAACTTTAATATGAATCACAGTATTTTTCTATATTTTTGTTGGACAAATGATTTGTTAAATTGTAATTTTTTATTTAAAAATTTCTTTTATTAAATATCTAATATAATAAAGTAGGCTTACACCCTCTAAGGAAGCTCTATCTGTCTGCCACATGACACCTCTAAATCTTTTGGATTTTTTTTTGTTTCTCTCATGTTTAAGCTAATTATTAATAGGCTGTAAATAGTTAATGGGCCACAAAAATATCTCGACTTCCCAAAGCAAAACCGACAGAATCTCACAGTTCCATATTCTCCTCTTTCTCGCGTTTCTCTCTTCCCCATCCCTCCTCTTATCTGTTCAATTACCGCTAGAAACCCTAATTAATCACACCTCCGTTTTCATGGTGTTTCGTTGACCAACAACGGAGATCTTAAATCAATATTTCGTTTGTAAAAAGATTACATTAATGTCGTTAAAAATCGTACAATGATATGTGGGAAATTGAAAAATCGTGATAGTTCATGTATTTTTTAATCACCTATAAAATAGTTTAAGTATTTTTCTAGCAATGAAAAAGTTGGTGTTTTGTTCTGGAAAATATTAAATAAGTCATGTATTGTTGTGGCATTTTCTCTTTTTTTTTTTGTTTCATCTTTCTAATTTAAAAATATGAGAAACAAACTCTTCTATTTTTTATAATTATCATCTAATTTAAAAATATATAAGTTATTTTGATATTTTATTTGTTTGTGACATGTGACATATTGTCATGTAATTTTCTTTTAAATTTATTTTGTGGTCTCTTTTTAATAATTTCTTACCTAATTATTGTATATATTTTATGTTATATTATATTATCTAATTTCAGTTACTCTCTACTTACTGGTCCATTTGGTGTTTATTTTCTTGAACATATAATATTTATTTTAATTAAATCTAAAATATAACATATTTAATCATATATATTAATTCATACTTTAAATATACACTTTAGTAATAAATTGTAACAGAAATTACATAAATTGTGAATTGACTATTTGTTTTCTCCATTCACTTTCAGTTAATTACCATAGCAATTATAATTATAACTTCTCTAATTTAATTTTTGAGAAATGTAACTTTCATCACTTCTTATTTTATAAATAATCATTCTCACATCCTCCTCCATCATATCTCAAATCCTAAATATTTTTTTTTGTTTTTTTTTTAATGTTCTTGCATTGGTTGAAAACTCAATGAAGATTATATTTTTATATTATATAATATTATCTAATTTCAGTTACTCTCTCCTTACTGGTCTATTTGGTATTTATTTTCTTAAACATATAATATTTATTTTTAATTAAACCTAAAATATATTTAATTGTATACATTAATTCATACTTTAAATATACACTTTAGTACTAAATTGTAACTGAAATTACATAAATTATGAATTGACTATTTGTTTTTCCATTCACTTTCAGTTAAATACCCTAGCAGTTATAAATATAACTCCTCTAATTTAAATTTTAAGAAATGTAACTTCTATCACTTCTTATCCTATAAATCATCATTCTCACATCCTCCTCCATCATATCTCAAATCCTAAATATTTTTTTTGTTTTTTTTGTTTTTAATGTTCTTGCATTGGTTGAAAGCTCAATGAAGATAATATCGTAAGAGTTTAATAATATTTTTTTACATTGTTCTCCATTTTATTTCTTCTTGCTTTTATGTACTTCATTCTTTACTTTAGATGTTAGATTATTTCTTACATATTTATATTCATTTAATTGATTCTTAAATATATGTAATGTTCTAACTTCTAAGGAAAGAAAATTTTGTAATATTATTATGAACAATTAAATAAATTTTTCTTAACTCTCTCTAACAAAATTGTAATACATTTTTTAAGAATACTCATCATTATATTTAGTTTCTGATTAAACATATAATTACATGAAGATCATTAAGCTATATTTATTTAATTCAAATATGTACTTCAAAAGGATTTCTCTATATAAAAAAAAATATAATATTCTATTTTCTGTCTAGCTTTTACTACAAAGATAAAACAATTATAACTAAATCAAGCAATATAAATTAAAATGAGGGCAATATAAAAACGAGACTTTCTTTTTGTTTTTTTTGTTTTTTTTTTTGACAACAGAGTACAAGATTGACTCAAATCAGCCAATCCGAAGAAATATTGTTTACATAGATAACTAAGTGTGGGACCGTACGGACTCGCCGCGCCAGATTATCCGTTGTACCATTCTGAGCTCGTGGGACGTAGACTAACGAGAAAGAAGCAAACTCCTCTTTGTCTGCCTGAATGTCCTCCAAATAAGGAAAAAAAGCTGGCCACTCTGCAGGCGAAGACACCATCTTCACTAATTCGGAGCAGTCGGTGAGAAAGATGACAGATTGATTATCCACCCTAATCACACAGCGCATAGCCCAGACAAGGGCTTCCAACTCAGCATGAAGAGGGGAAAGGTTACGGCGAAGGTTGGCTGCTCCCATAGTGGGGGTGTCGCCCTAGGGCGACATACAAAACCATCCTCTACCCACATAGCAATCCGTTTCTTTCCAAGAACCATCAACAAAACAAATATGACTCGAGAGAGACCTAGGAACCCCTAATCTTACACTTCCACCAGGAATACCTGCACCAGGATTTTCTGGGACTAAGACCATATCCTCTGACTGAGCCAGAGCCCATGCCTTTGCCTCATCATCTGCTATCCGCAGGATCTCAAGGGGATTTGAATCCAGATTACTGAACAATTTATCATTTCGAGCTTTCCAAATATACCATAGAATCCAGAGAAACACCTCATGTGTTGGAACAGTTGTAAACCGCCAAAAAAGAAAATCCATGTTCGTGTAAACCGACTCCGAAGGAAAATAACCTAGGCCCATCGGAAACTACGATAAAGCCCAGACCTGTTTGGCCGGCGAACATTCAAAGAGAGTGTGATTTATCGTCTCCTCCTGAAGTCCACAAAGTCCACACATAGCATCACCACTTATTCCACGTTTCCGCAGGTTAGCTGTAACTGCCACACAACCTGAAAGCACTTGCCACAAGAAATGACGAAGTTTTGGTGGACACCTAATTTTCCACACAAACGCCCGGAGAGGTGCAATGTCCAGTCCGAATACTAGCGGTTCAGTGGAAGCCGACATATTTGAACAAAGAACGTGAACCTGATTTTACCGAATACTTACCAGACTTAGTAAAATGCCAACCCAACAAATCCGGTTTATCCGGTTGGCGCAGAGGTATGGCAGAAATTATAACAACATCTTCTGGTACAAACGTTGCCGTAAGCTGAACCATATCCCATGTATTAGAAATCATGGTAATAAGATTTGAAACTCAAAGCAGAGGATCATAAGACGACCCTGTACTCAGTGATGGTCTCGGGGATTAAGCAGAGATCCATGGATCAGTCCATACATAAATGGAAGCACCAGATCCTACTCGTTTAATTAGTCTTTTGTTTACTAGAGAGCAAGCAGAAACTATACTCCACCACCCATAAGACAGCGAGTAAGATTTAATTGGATCCAACGGAACGGAATGCCGATAGTAGCGACCTTTAAACACCCGTGCAAAAAGAGAATCCGGAACCGTAATCAGCCGCCAAAGCTGTTTGGCAAGCAGAGCCGTGTTATAGTTATCTAAGCACCTGAAACCCAGTCCCCCATCATTTTTGCTGCAGCACAGCTTATCCCAGGCAATCCAGTGCAGACCCCCCGATTGCCCAGACGAACTCCACCAAACGTTTGAGATAGCGCTAGTTAATTTCCTCGTAACCGTTTTTGGCAGCCTAAAGCATGTCATCACAAATGTAGGGACCGTCGTAGCTAAAGATTTAATCATTACCTCCTTGCCCCCTTTAGATAACAATCGAGCGGGCCAACCACTAGCCCGTGCCTGCAGCTTATCCTGAACAAACGAAAAAAATTTCGTCTTAGATCCTCCTAGACTCTCCGGGATTTCTAGATAAGAACTCATCCCACCCAAATTTGTTATGCCTAAAACTCCCTTTAATTCCTCCCTAAGTCCACCTTCCACTGTATGTCCAAATTGGACAGAGGATTTCTGGAAATTGATTTGCTGACCAGAAACCCTTTCATACTGCTTAAGAATCCGCAATACCACCTCACATTGCTCTTTTGTATCCCGACCGAAGAACAAACTATCATCCGCAAATAACAAATAAGAAATAGCAGGACATGCAGTGGAAACCCTTATACCAGTAATAAGCTTCGCCTCTTCTGCTCGCCGGAAGTGAGCAATAAGAACCTCCATACACAGAATAAAAAGATAGGATGACAACGGATCCCCCTGCCGCAACCCCGATGAGGAATAATGGACCCATGAGGATGGCCATTAATCAAGACTCTATAATGTACCGACGTCACACACCACATAATCCAAGAAAGCCATTACTCACAAAAACCAAACTTCCTGAGCAGATGTTCGACAAAATGCCATTCCACCCGATCATAAGCCTTACTCATATCCGTCTTGATGGCCATAAATTTCCCTTTACAAGAGGGAGTAGTGCGGAGCCCATGAAACATTTCCTGGGCGATCAAGATATTATCCGAACTAAGACGACCTGCCACAAACGCCGAATGTGTTTCTGAAAAACCAGAGACGGGAGGAAAGGACGAAGTCGTTGACATAAAACCTTGGATATAATTTTATATCCGACATTGCACAAACTGATAGGACGTAGCTCTGTCATCCGGGTTGGTTTATCCACCTTTGGAATAAGGCAAATATTTGTCTCATTTAACCGTTTATCAAAAACCCCTTCCTGAAGGAAGGAGGAATTAACCAAAAAGATCAAATCTGCTTTGACCGTACCCCAAGCTTTCTGATAAAATAATGCCGTCATACCATCTGGACCTAGAGATTTGTCTGGATGCATCATAAACAAAACCTGCTTAATCTTAGACTCAGACACTTCCCGCGTTAAAGAATCATTTGTGGCCTGACTAACAGATGGACTAATCACACCAAGACTCTCCTCAAAATCTGTTGGATTCGAAGAGGTGAAATGCTCCTGAAAATAAGAAACTGCAATATTTTGGATCTCACTTTCCTCTGTCGACCAAGTACCATGTTGATCATGAAGATCAACAATTCGATTCCGAACCCGACGCTGCTTTGTCTGAGCATGGAAATAAATGGTATTATGATCACCGAATCTTATCCACCAACTTCTACTTTTCTGATACCAATACACCTCCTCGTCCCGATACGCCTCCCGTAACCTCCATGTTAGTTCCGCCAGCTCATCAACCGACGTACCGTCATTCTCCTGTGCCACCGCTAATTTTGATTTTAATTCCTCAATTGTCTCCCGCCTGTATGGTACCTGTGTCTTCGGCCACTTAGAAGTGGCCCGACGACAAGTAGTAATTTTGTCCACTGAAGAGGTAGTCGATAAATCGACCCCCAAACCCCATCCCTCCGCAATGGCTCCGAAAAAACCTTCCTTATCAAGCCATCGTCAATCAAAGCAAAAACTGCTCCGACCCCGACGACGTTTGGCCTCAATAACAACTAACACCGGTTTGTGATCCGATGCAATCATCGGTAAATAGTCCGTGAACAAATCAATGAACAAATCATGCCACTGTTCATTCGCTAAAGCCCAGTTCAACCGACACCTATCGGTTTCTTATCCCGCCATCCTCTCCAAGAAAGACTATCACCCAAAGAGGGAAACTCCAGTAACCCACAATGTCGAATCATTGTATTAAAAGGCACAAAGGAAGAAGCATGGCACAACTTGCCACCCCTCTTTTCATGATTGCCTTTTATTTCATTGAAGCAGGGTTGATTTCTAACCAAGCCTATTCGAGTTATACGTTCCCACACTAAATCGCGGTTTTTTGGAACTGGATCACCATAAACAAAAGACAAATAAATTAATTGCCCTTTATAAGTTATCTCCACATCAATTAGTCTGTTGGACTCAAATAAAAAAGAAACATTATTATTATTATTATCATTGTAAAACAATGCCAAACCACCACTATAACCAATATGTTCAACGGTTTTTAAAGCTGAATAACCAAAATGACCAACAAAAGGTTCCAAAGTAGAAAAATGTTGTCTTGTTTCAGACAAAAACAAAAAAATCTGGCCTATGCTTCCCCCACGAGTCCATGAGATACCCAATAGTAGCTTTATTGCCCAGCCCCTGGCAGTTCCAGCTTAGAATCTTCATTTGGTAACCTTCGGAATTAGTGGCTTAGTCCCACCCGCAGCACCCTTCTCCATCCCTAGAGGTAGCAGGGCAACAGTGTCTCCAGCCGGAGCAGAACCCTTGATAGCAGGTCGCTGACAAGGGGTACGCACATACACATTCAGTTTCTTGGAACCCAAACCTTGTACCCCCATGAGTCCTTTCCCCTTGTGCTTTCTCCCCAACAGTGGAAGATCCTGTTACGACCACCAAAGGTGGCTCAGCTGACTCAAGAGAATTCGTCCCTGCATTGACAAGTTGCTCCCCAGAGAAGGACTCCTCCTCCGTACCATCACCATCCTTATCAGCAACTCCTTCTTCCTCCGCCATATCAGCATCAACTTGCAAGGCTGGAGACTCCTCCACAACGGGACCAGAATCACCTCCCTCCTGAGCTCTCCTTGTAACCGCATCAGTATCCACAACAGTCTCCTGCACAACCGAAGCAACATTGTCTCTGTTTAAGTCAGACTGCGTAGCAACGCCTCCTTTCTCGCCCTCCACAACACAAGATGCCGTAACTGATTCCCCCGGAACAAAAACAAGATCAGGAACACCCACTTTCTCAACTACCTGCAATGGAAGTGAAACCCCACCCGCATTGTTCTCCGAAGCTTCCTCTTGAAACAGGGCCTTACAAACCACCTTGCTAGGCCTAGGAACACCCACTGAGTCCTCAACTACTGGTACACTTTCCTCCACCGTAATCTCTGGCTTATTCTCAGACCGTCTCGCAGCCTCTCGGAGATGCCTATGATCATTGTATTGCACATACGACTGGAATCTATGTTGCTTTGGCACCGGTTCCCCACCTGGAAGAGCAAAGCGACTCTTCGATCCTCTATCACCCCTCCCCTCAAACAACCTCTTCCCGTCAGCCTGAGTCCCCACACTGCTCGACATACCCGAGACCCCCCTTTAGCACCACCATCCGAACCAGAACCTCTCTGCCTCCCCAACTTGACTGCACCCTTATAGCCTTGGTGACGCCGATCAGCATCCTCTCTAGGCAGGACAGGTGGATCCAAGGTAGGTTCCTCTAGAGGAGGACAATGATCCTCATCATGGCACATGCTAAAACACTTCTGGCAAAAACCAAACAACCGTTCGTAGCGAAGAGAAATGATAGTTGCTTCACCGTTGAAGAACTCGATCTCTGTCTCGAAGCAAAGGCATTTAAGGCCATTCACTGTCACTTGAAATCTTCCTCCATCGATATCCACCTCTAATACAGTCCCTAGAGCCTTTCCGATGCTCCTGAAGGTTGGAGGAGCCCATAACTAAAAAGGGACACCCATGACTCGAACCCAAAAGGTTAATGACGACGGATAGGAGGGATCCACCATCGGACTCCAGCGAACCATGGAGTTGGCCTGGGCATATTACTCATACCCGAATTCCGCACCCGAATCCGACCCGAAGTAACCGGTTCGGTACGGATTAGTGATAATACCCGCTCGGTTTCTATCTTCTACTGAATCAGATACCCGTACCCAATCGGGTAATATATGATACTCGATATTAAACTGAATACACCTGAACATATATACACATTAGCAATAGAATATTACAAATACCT
This sequence comes from Camelina sativa, assembly GCF_000633955.1. Classification (NCBI taxonomy): domain Eukaryota; kingdom Viridiplantae; phylum Streptophyta; class Magnoliopsida; order Brassicales; family Brassicaceae; genus Camelina; species Camelina sativa. The sequence goes on from NC_025704.1 coordinate 17,083,341, forward strand.
AATCCCCTTTCTTCCTTTCCTTTGCCGATTTGATTTTGATTCACCCACCGCCATAGTTGGTTCAACTTCCCTTTTCCAAAAACCATTCAATCGATATAAGACCCAATTCTTCAAACTGGAAATCTTAAATCTCCAATATCATCTTCTCTGCCGTTTGAGAATTCTCGGAGGCAATCACATGTACTTTTCTTCTTCTTCTTGTTCAATTATAATCTGTAATTATGTCTTCACACAAAAAATTTCTGAATGTTAATTTGCTCAACAAAGTTTGCTGCATGTTCGATTGTTTTTATCCTCTTATTCAATCATTTTTTTGTTTGTAATCTGTAATGTTTTGTTTTTTTTGTTTTTTTTTTTGTTGTAGTTAGTCTATGCTTCTTCTTCTTGTTCAATCATAATCTGTAATGTTCAATTGTTTTTTTTTTGTTTTTCTTTGTCAACAAGATGACTATGGTTTTAATTGGTGAGTTTCATCTAATCGCATGTGTTTTCAATTTTTTTTTAAATTATAGTTTGATGATATCGCTTCAATGTTGGTTTGGTTTTATTATTCAGTTTATTCCAATAGGAGGCTTGTAAACTGAGTTTACTGTTTACTTGCTTAATTATATGAGATAGGTTTATGTAATGGCTTCTTGTGACAATGAACATATTATATATGACTGTATAAAATGCAAATGACATAATATCTAGATAGTGTGACCTCTTTATATTATTGTTTAGCTTTCAATCGATCTTTAGACACATAGTATATACTCCCTCCATTCTAGTTTAACTGTCGTTTAAGGTTTTTGCACACAAATTAAGGAAACTATTAAATTTTATGTTTTGTCCTTCATTAATATATTTTATAATTTTTTCATTGGTTGAAACTTTAAAACAGCAGGGATAAGATTGGAATATTCATCAAACATCTGCATTGAAAATCTAAAACGACAACTAATATGAAACAAAAATTAAATCCTAGAACGACAACTAAGTTAAAACGGAGGGAGTATTAACTTAAATTTAAGGTTAAGTACACTATTTTTCTCAATAGTGGTCAATGTACTGTGACGAGAAAGAACTATGATTCTCCTAGATGTTTTGTTCTCTCTAATTATCTCACGTTCTCAATAGGATTCATTTTAGATTCATTGATAATTTTTTTTTTGTCAAACCACTACATGTATACTTGTCTTTGTCAAACCAGTAATCGTTTTAGTTTGGTTTTATGTCTGACTGATCTTCTGAAAGCTGATAGTAGATATGTAAGTGATGAATCATGATTGTTGGGTTGATATTCATACTCATTTGCATCTGAAACTGAAACATTAGTACTTAAGCATTGCTAGTAGCTATGTAAGTAGTTAGTTTTTATTAGTTGTATTAACTGAAACCTGACTATGATCATTTGTCTTATTATTCGCAGATGGATTCATCATCTCCAACCCATGATAATCGAGACAAAGATGAACATGAGAATGATGACTTAGAAGACGAAGAATTTCTGACACCAGATTCTAACCGCAGAGCCAAAAGGAAACAAAAACCTGTGAGTGGAGCTGCTGATGGTGATGGAGCTACTGATGAAGCTGATACTCAGCAACATGATGCTAAGAGGCAGAGGATACTCCCCACAAGTTCTGGTGTGTGGGCTCATTTCACAAGGCTACTGGATAACCGAGACAAATATGTTTGCAACTATTGTAAGAAGGGCTTAGAATATCCAACAAAGTCAGGAACTACAACCTTAAAGAATCATCTTAAGATATGTAAAGAATACAAGGCATGGGAAAAGGGTCAAGATCAAACTCAGAATCAGAAAGTGATTACTAAAGATGGAACTCTTCAAAAGGCAAAAGTGTCGGAGCATGTTTTCAGAGAAGCAGTAAATGAAATGCTTGTGATAGGGGAGTTACCATTGGCGTTTGTAGGAGTATGGCATTTAGACACTTTTGCAACAAGGTTAGTTCTTATTATCTAATATACACTTTCAGTTCTTTATTCAACAAATTTGCTAATATACATGTTTTTCAGGTAAACTTGTACAAGTCTCAGTCAAGAAGAACAACATCAAGAGACATTGTGAAGATGTATGTTGAGTGGAAAGCTGCTATTAGACAATGGTTTTTGACTAGCAAGCAAAGAGTTACACTCAGAACTGATATTTGGGTTTGTCAAATTACAGGTGATGTTCTTTACTTTAATCTAATAATTAGCTTATTATCTTGTTATGTAATCTAATCATTATATTTATTTAAAATGGACAGGTGCATGTTATATGGTGATAACAGCACATTATATTGATAAATTTTGGCGGTTAAAGAAGCTAATTATAGGATTCAAATATGTAACCGACCACAAAGGTAAAACCATATCCAACACGCTTCTTGAATGCCTTGCTGATTGGGGAATAGAAAGAGTATTCTGTGTTACTGTGGATAGTAAAGCGCTGGATAGTTTTCAGTCTAGTTTCTCCTTGGTATCAAATGAATCTTTGGTGATGAATGGAGATTTTATGCATGTTAGATGTGCTGGTCACATCATTAACTTGATAGTGAAGGATAGAATGTCTGATTATGCTGATAGTGTGACTGCAGTTCGTAATGGGATCTCTTATGTTAGGCCAGGGGCTAATAGACAAAAGGCATTTGAACTTAGGGTTGATACTGGTAGGATGACAAGAGGTAGTTTGCCTTTAGATGTGAAAACTAGATGGAATTCAAACTTTTTGATGTTGACAAGGGCAATTAAATTCAAGGGAGCATTTGATAAGATGGAGTTTGAGGACAAGCTGTACAATGACCATTTCTTAGAGGTTGAGAATGGTAAAAAAAGGATTGGACCACCTTCGGTAGATCATTGGCGTAAGGTTGAGAGGTTAGTTAAGTTTCTTAATATTTTCTATCAATCCACATTGGTAGTTTCAGCTTTTACTACTCTGAATGCACACTAGTGTTATGGTGAGATAGTTAATATAGCAGGAAAGCTTCAGTTGCTCTGTAATATTTTTGATGCTGATCTTAAGATAAAAGCTGGGGAAATGTTTATGAAATTTGAAAAGTATTGGGATGGCTTGAAGAACATTAATAAGTTGTTGGTAATTGTTAGTGTCTTTGATCCGAGAAAGAAGATGCAGTTTGCAAATATGTTGTTTGAGGATCTGTATGGGAAAGATAGTAAAACAGCTAAAGTGTTATATGAATCAGTTGTTAGCATCATGCGGAATATGTATGAGGAGTATATTGAGAGATACAAGACTGTGCAACAATCTTAAATGCCAAATCAGAATGCATCTCAAGCTACTCAAGAGCAGTCTATGGAAAGATCTGTTGACTCTACTGAGGATAAGTATTATGGGTACAATCCAGTGGAGTATATGTACAATACATTGCTTAAAAAGATTGGAGTTAGAGACACAAATGAGTTGGATACATATCTTAGAGACAAGGTTGAGAATCCTGAGGTCATGATGGGTATTGAGTATGATGTACTCTCTTGGTGGAAAGTCAACAGTGGCAAGTATCCAATTCTATCAGAGTTGGCTCGTGATCTGTTTGCCATGCAAGCGTCATCTGTTGCTTCTGAAAGTGCATTTAACACTAGTGGGAGAATAATAGACCCATATAGAAGTTGTCTAACTCATTATATAGTTGAAGTTTTGATGTGTACAGAGCAGTGGATGAAATAAGACATCAAATGTGAATCAAATGTGCTCACAAATGCACATATACTTGCAGAAGTTGAGTTTGAAGATGAGCTTGAAAAAGTACACTTATTGTCTTATTATCTTGTTATCCATTTGATTTAGTTTCTTATTTGTTGATTACAAAGTATATAATCTGTTTTTTATTAATCTTTTTCAGAGTTTAACTTTGAAAACCAATTCAAGAACACAAACTGATTTGGTAAAGTAGCCGGCTTATCTACAAGAAGATTTTTGAGTTTATGTTTTCTGATTTCACTTGTCACATTTTTTGTTTCTTGCTATTGAATATTGATGTAATTCACATTACATTTTAGAGGGACAGTTGGAAGTTTCTCTTCAAGAGTCTTCAAGAATTTTTAGTTTCAATTTCTAAGTCACATTCTCTCTTCTATTTGAACAATCTATCATACTCTTTGGTTTTGGTCAATTGATATTCGGTTACTCTTTAGTTTTATGTCTTTCTTCTCTTTGATTTTATGTCCTTCTATTCTACTACTCTTTCTACGTTTATTGGATTAATGTCATGAAACTCTTTATTGGATTCAGATTTCTATCTCTTTTACTCTTTCTTCTCTATGTTTTTGTTTGTAATTTTGTGTTTTGAAAGTGCAAATGTTCACAGGTACATCGGGTTTCGTGTTTATTATGGATTTTTTATGCAATTTGGTTTATGGGATCTTTATATCGGTTTCGGGTATTACCCGAAATTAACCGAACCCGATGCTAACCGATCCAAACCCAACCTGATAATAGAGAATACCCGAACGGGTTTTATAGCTCCAAACCCGAAAACCCGAAAACCCAAACACGGATCCGAACGAGTATCTGAATGCCACAGACTACCATGGAGACCATCCAATGGTCAAAGTGAAACGGGGCCATCTTCAAAACCTCGATGATGTCTGCTTCCTCATCAAAGTCAAACTGGAACTTCCCCATTCCAAGATCTGCACCAACCACTCGACCCTCCAAATGCCAAATCCGAGGAAACATAAGAAGAAGCGCCTTTATGTCTTGCATCCTCAGGTTCATACATCTCCCAACCACCGTCTTGGAGTAGCCCTCAATCAACGCTGTATTATCGAAGTACGTGATCTTCACCTTCCTCTTCATCACAGATGAAGTCGAACTCATTGCACTCGAACCCTGACCCAATGCCAGACTTTGCGACATCACAACAGACAAAGTAGCAGAAATCAAAAACCGAAAAAGCTTATGGGAAACACAAGAAGCCCCAAGAAGGAATAGATGATATTGTGAGTGATGATATCCCTGCTGTGCGTGAATCGAACCTTTATACCCACCATCGAACCAAATCCGCAACAATAAAGTGCCCAAGATATCAAAAGAAATCCAATCAATCATATCCCGCATAGAATGGGATCTCCAATCCACAACAATCGATATAGACATAGCAAACCAGATTTTGTTATTAAGACAAATCAAATCCGTAACACACCATTTGACCCCAGAACCCGCATCAAACCCAATCAGAGGAAGATACCGATCCTTCCTGATACCTTGTTTGGTCTCGAACCCAGCAAAACACCATAAATAAAGATCGCACAGCGAATCTGAGATCCATCTTGATCTCCACCAGATCCGAAACCGCTCAGTCGTCCTCCTATACCCAAATTGAATCCCATATTTGAATAACAGACCCTGTGAACTGTATCCAACCACAACACCACCGAATTAAATCCCAAACCAACCGCAACAAATCCTCAGAACACCATCATGTAAAACGCTCATAGTCAGGTCAAAACCCTAGAGCAATAGACATCGCCGTCGCCTTTTTTTATTTGTTCAACTGTATTTTTTTGACTCGAATAAAAAACGAGACTTAAAAGTAAATTAATCTTTGGGAATTGTACTTTAAAGTTTTGCTTGCACTTCATATGATTTTATAGAGAATAATATCGTTTCTCTCATTTAATACTTTAGGTTATGTGTTAGCTTATATGAACAACTTAAATTAATATTTGAATATCATAGTTAATTTTCATTTTATCACTTTTTTTTAACCTCAAATCCTCAGAGAAACTGATGAAAATTATTATCAAAGTTAAATAATAAAAACATAAAGAAAATCAACAAATATGTATGTGTGATTATATTTAAATTAGTTATATATTATGAATTTGTAATGATTTTTTTTTAAATGTTAATTTCCTAAAGACATTTAGATTTAGATTTTTTTGCCTTTTATGATTATTAAATAAAATTAAATTAATTCACATAATTTATTATATATATAACAATCCGCGCATGCGTGAGATATAACCTAGTATATTATGATAGGAAAAAACAATGAAAGAAATAATGAATTATCAGAACTTTCTATTATCAGAATTTTCTCAGCCACCGTTGCGTTAAAAACAAAGTACATTGTGATGCTAGTATAGAGGTAGACTTACCAGTATGAGGAATACTCATTGATGTTTGCTCTATCATCCTCGCCATGCATTCCTCATCCAAAGCCGTGTAGATTATGCCCTGAAGCAATATTATTCATAAGTTTCTTAGAAAACCCCATGCATTATTCATCTAGTTAAGTGGTTACAACAACTAGCTAAGCAATAGAAATAACCTTATAAGAAACAAAAATCTCGAATTTGGTATCATACCTCCACTTCACTAGATGTATAAGTAGGATCCAAGTTTTGAAAGAGAACCAGATTCCCTTGGCTTTCTGCCCACTTCAAGCTTTCTTCCCAAGACTGATTTATTATTTAAAACAACTAAAAGTTAATAGTAGATGTAAAATTGATATACATACCATTTCTCAAATGAAATACAATATTTGATAAATCGGCTATACTAAAGATTCTTGAATGGTTACTAACTAGATTGTATATAACATATCACTAAAACAAATAAACGTGTCACTCTATTCTCATCATGGAGCAAGCATGTCGAGCACGATGGTAAAATTAAAGTAAATTGGTGTTATAAAGAAAGTCGAAGTACTTACAAGTTTTTGGAACCATTTGATTTCTTCCTGTAATCAAAGCAAAGGAAACAAAAATCTATTAGATAAGAACACTCGCAACAAGTTTAATATGACATTATATAACACCCAAATGTCTGCCTAACACAAAAAAAAACCATTTGTTTGAAGTTTATATAGGTTGAACCTTACGTACTCTTTATATCTAAGAAAGGTTAACAACATCCTCCGAGTGAAAATTTTGTATGCAGCCAATTCAAGACCGATGACATTCAAACTATGTGACATGAGATTCACACGCTAACATAAAACTTACATCATTCTGCTTTTGGTTCAAGTCAAAAACTTGATAATTTCTTTTCTTGAGAAGACCTTTCTCTTTTGCATGTTTTGTCTCTTTTCCTTCATGAAATCTTGGCATCCTCATCATATCCCGAGAATTTTCATGCCTGCATGCCATCTGACACTGCAGCATAACCATCTAGGTTCCGTTTTCTTGGAGGCATGTCATCTAAACTGTAAGAGTCTTTAATGTCACTTGATTTTTTTGCCAACATATCATTTCTAATAAGTTTTATATATTTTCCACCGTACGACACTTTTGTTCCGTCATTTGACATTGTAGCATAAAGCAACCGTTTCTTTTAAGGCAAGTCATCCAAACAGTAAAAGTCTTTAATGTCGTACCTTTCTTCCGCAAACCGTGATTTTCGCTTAGTCAATTGCTTTCGAATTTCATTTTCCTGGTCTTTCTTTCCATGGTAACAATTTCTCCTAGAACCAGAGGCGTTACATCGGTCATCATCAGGCAGGTTTGGTGTTGGTGCGAGAATTAGCACCCCCATCATACCGGTCTAAACTAACAAGGAAACCGATTATTTAAACCAGAAGTTCGGCTCTGAGATGGACTCAGCCTTCGAATGAAGGTCCAATAGTATCAAGAAGCCCAGCTCAGGAAATAGGAACCGACCTCCCAGGTCGCCCGGCGGCCGACCTAGCGAGGAACAAGAAACTTTCCTAATCTTGATCCAATTCATTAGGAAAGTGGCTATATTCTATATCTAAGACAGAGTATAAATAAAGGGATATTCCCTCATTGTAATCCATCGAGCAATTAATACAAAAAAATTCTAATTCTTTATTGTTCTTAAGAGAAAACTCTAACTTCTTTTTCAAGAGATTTCAATTCCCTTTGGTCTTTAGTTTTGATCCGATTTTTTAGAGAGAGTTATTTATTGGAATTGTTTCCCCCTTCAAACAAATTCATTGTGTGAAACTCAGTTTCTACAATTGGCGCCATCTGTGAGGACGCTAAGTTCTCAAGTTACTTCTCTCTTAGATTCCTTTGAAATTTGTCAAGCAAGCAAGACCATGTCTCCAGCATCCAACAACGGTGTCACCAACGCGACCATTCCGCAACAAGACGACCCGATCACTGGAGCCACCGGTTCGCAGGACGTCACCACGGATGCACCCACTGCTCTAGATGCGCCTGCCACGCTCGTCTATGTCTGACCTAACCACAACACGTCGGAGAACCCATCAGACGACTCGACAACACCCTCAACTGAAGGAGAGGATGTTGAAGCACCCAATCACGGGAACCAGGGGGCTGACAGAGAACTACCCGTCAATGGATCTGTCTCTAGACAGACTTCAGCCGCGTAAACCACACAACCTTCCCAGCTCGTCTCCGTGGACGATCTCCGTCATGTGTTCGGAACGATCTCTAAGGATCTCTTCCAGGCGATATCTGACACGAACCGACAGATGGACGCGATAGAACACCGCGCGCCCCTTCCACTTCAGCAAAATACCGTGCTGCAGCAAGCGGCCCGAAGGAATGGCCCCTTACGCCGACAGCTATTTAACGATCTGCCGCCCTCGGCTTACCGATCTCATAACAAGTATTTACCCTCGGCGCTAGCTTCAGGGGTGCAGCCCCACATCGGACAGTCCTCCCAGGGCGATCCGATAGCTAACCTTATCTCGAACTAGAAGAAATTTATTCCAAAATTTGGGATATGGGATCACTCCTCCACCGTGCTGTGAGCTCGGCTCCGGAGATCGATAAGATGTTCGAGGCCACGCAACGGACCCCGCTCACCAAACAAATCCTAGAGGTGAACGTTCCGGTCGTCAAACTCAAGTTTCCGACCTACAAAGGGAACAAGGATCTGGTACAGTACATGACCTCGTTCATGGCTACCGTATCCAAAGCAAGATTCATCGAGGAACAGAAGGACGCAGGTTACTGCCAGCTGTTCGTCAAGAGTTTGACAGGAAACGCGTTAACCTGGTTCTCTCGGCTCCTGGCGAACTCGATCGATAGTTTTGTTCAACTATCTACAGCCTTCCTGCGAAACTATCGGGTCTTAATAGAGCGCGGTATTTCCAGTGCTGAGTTGTGGGAGACGACTCAGGAACCCGTCGAACCTGTGCGACAATACCTGACCTGGTTTAAGGAGAAGTACGCCAACGTCTCGGTCACCGAAGACGTCGCAATCGCCGTCTTCAAAAAGGGACTCTTTCCCGAATCGCCCTTGAAAGTGGATCTCAATATCCGGGAAGCCAAGGACTTAGATGACGCACTTTATCGGGGATCTCAGTTCGCATACGTTGAAGAAGATGAGGAGAAGCAAAACGCAAAGGACCCTCGTACACGTCTGGTCTTGGCAAAAGAAAAAAGTCGAGATAGCTACAAGGAGCCCCGCAAGCATCACGACCCGAGGGATCCTAAACGCGGCGTAGTCAGTGCGATCTCCGAAGATGCAGGACAGGACAGCACAACTCCAGACGCACAAACGGAACTGTATTGCGATTTCCATATGTTTCCAGGCCATTCCACAGCTGAGTGCAAACACATGTCCAATTATCTATTCGAAAAGTATTTATCCGGCGAGATTCAAGCTGTCTATCAGCCTAAAGCCTTCCACGGCGGTCGTGGAGGAAAATGTCGCAAAGGAAGATCTGGACGATCCAACCCGGGGCAAGGTCAGAAGGGCAACAATCTTCCAAATAACGCACCGAACGAGCAGCAACACCCACCTCTTGTCGCGCAAAAGAATAATCCAGCACCAGCGGAAGGACTCCCGGGACCGCCGAAGCGCCAGAGAGGACAATAAACTGAGCGCGCAAACTCTCCACCTTGGGGCCGCATCTCCATGATCATCAGTCAAACCGAAGAATGTAAGGGTTCCGTCCGGGCCCTGAAAAAGTGAGCGCGCCAAATCTGTAGCGTTCAGGCGATTTCCAAGGAAGAACTGCTCAGTGCCAACGCCATCACATTCACAACCGAGGACGCTAAAGGAATCCATCATCCTCATAACTACCCCTTGGTTGTAGAAGTCACAATGGGCGAATTCGACGAGGAGCGGGTCCTAGTCGACACCGGAAGCACGGTCAACGTCTTGTTCTGGCAGACATTGGAGAAAATGGGCATGACACCGGAGCAAATCAAACCGGGGTCCAGAACGCTGACCGGATATGACGGAGTAACCAAGATGTCAATGGGCGACGTGAAGCTGCAAGTCCGCGCTGGCGGAGTCACTCGCAAGACCAAGTTCGTGGTCATAGATGCACCGCCGATTTAAGACGCCATTTTGGGTTCACCCTGGATCTACTCGATGCAAGCAATCCCTTCCACCTATCACCTCTGCGTTAAATTTCCAAATGCTACTGGAATTTACATGCTCTATGGCGATCAAAAGATGGCTAGGACCTGCTCTCTTCTCGAGAAAAAGCAACGGCGGAAAGAGGAAGCATAGCAATTACAGAGCGGGGATCACCTGGTCGATCCCCATAAGCCGGAGCGAGATCGGCTAAAGTCCACGGGATGCAAAATTATCAAGGTCAACATAGACGATAAAGATCCCTCACAGACGGTTGGGATTGGAGCCGAACTTGAAGATCGGATCAAGACCGAACTGATCGCTTTCCTGAAATCCAGATCCTCAACATTCGCCTGGTCCACTAAAGACATGGTCGATATCGATCCCTCGGTCACTTGCCATAGGCTGAACATTGACCCCACGTTCAAACCAATTTGGCAGAAGCGCCGACGCTTAGGAACAGATCGAGCGAAGGCGTTACAAGACGATGTCGAACGGCTCCTCAAAGCTGATCAAATAATGGAGGTACAATACCCTGATTGGCTGGTAAACCCGGTGGTCGTCAAGAAGAAGAACGTTAAATGGAGAGTCTTCATCGATTTCACCAACCTCAACAAAGCATGTCCCAAGGATTGCTTTCCCCTACCGCTTATCGACCGACTCGTTGAAGCCACCGCGGGAAACCATCAATTTCTCTCATGGATGCTTTCTCATGGTACAATCAAATCGCAATGAACCCTGCATATCGCGAGAAGACCGCATTCATCACAGACAGAGGGACTTATTGCGATAAGGTAATGCCGTTTGGGTTAAAGAACGCGGGGGCGACCTACCAGCGCCTGGTCAATACGATGTTTGCTGATCTGTTGGGGCGCACGATGGAGGTCTATATCGATGATATGCTAGTGAAATCCTTGATTGCGGAACAACACGTCCAACATCTTGCCGAATGCTTCGATATTCTGGATCAATTCTAAATGGAGCTAAACCCGACCAAATGCACGGTCGGCATAACCTCAAGAGAATTCTTAGGATACATCGTAACCAAACGAGGTATCGAGGCGAATCCGAAGCAAATCCGAAGCAAATCTTCGATATTCCCATCTCCGACTAACAAGCAAGCTTGCTGATCGAAGTAGTTTTCTAACATCCCACTCTTAACTTTAATCTGGTACAACCCCATGATAGCAGACACTTTAGTGTACTTAGAACAGCTGGAGTAGAGTGGAGTCTCAGCATCTTTCAACTTTTTCATAAATTCTGAATCTTCTTCATGATGATCTACATTGTCACTCTGATCTGCATTGCCACTCTGATCTGCATTGTCATTCTGGGCCTGTATATTGTCATCACCATCAAAGAAAGCAGCTCTAAACAACTCATAAGCTGCAAATTCTGAAATTCGATCATCACCTCTTGTTAAATCCCTTATCTCCCCATGATTACTCCAACATCTACTCTTCTTGTATATCAAGTCCATACCCCTAATAATCAGATGACTATCGTGGCTAATGGTTGATGGCACAGATTCCGGCAGTCAATACATGGACAAAACATATTTGGACTATCTCCCATTCTCCTAGCTGACCCATAAACAAAATCAGTTTCTCCTTTCTCATACTCGAGACTATTCCTATAAGGTGAAAAATACTTTCAAGTTCAATAAACAGTCATAAGAAACTCAGTTGTAACTTAAGAAATTATTAGTAATAACAATATAAAACCATACCTTGGAAGCCAAACCTAAGACTTGTCCATGTTACACAGCTCCATGGTCAAACGATTACATACATTTGTGACAAGAGATTCTTATATCAGACAGATTCTAAAACTGCAATTACCTATAGATAACTAGGATTTTGTAAAGAAGAAGCTGCAAAATGAGAACCTGCAAAAGGAGAATCGATTATAGTCAGAATCTTGTAACCTTAAGAACTGAAACCTTAAAAACCTAAACCAATTGAAACCATAAAATTCTTGTAAATAATAGTCGATTATAGTCACAATCGATTATAGTCAGACAAAACAAATTGAAACCTTAAGAAATCGAAACAGAAACATCTCGAAACCCAAAATCGAAATAGAAACCCTAAATAATTGACAAATTTGTCAAAAAGAAAACCGATTTAGAACATCTCGAAACCCAAAATCGATTACCCAACATATATATACCATTCAATCAAAATCTGTACCTTCGATTTTGATAAATTGATTTTGCAGACATATTTTCTAAGAGAGATAAGAGATTTCAGAGAGAGATAAAGGGTGTCTGAGAGATAGAGAGTCTAAGAATGTGAGATTTTGACAAGAATCAAAGAATTTGAAAGATAATAACCAGAAGAAATTGAAGAACCCTAGCTCGTGAACTTGTGAGAGAGAAGCAAAGGAAAGAAACTGATATGTCGACTAAGGTAAAACGACAAAGCATAAGAGGAAAAATGAAATTATTGGGCGCTTGTTTTTACTTAGCCGGGTAACGATATTTTTTTGGTCCCCCTAAACTAATATACAGTGTTTTAAACCTTGTATTGCTATCTTAACATACGCTTCTAAAAACTGTAACTTCTAAAAACATAATATAGCGTTTACAAATTAACCAAACGCTATCGAAAATACGCCGTTATGTTAACTTTAGCAGAAATGAAAGAAACGCTATCTTCATATGCTATCTTTACTACATTNAACATCTCGAAACCCAAAATCGAAATAGAAACCCTAAATAATTGACAAATTTGTCAAAAAGAAAACCGATTTAGAACATCTCGAAACCCAAAATCGATTACCCAACATATATATACCATTCAATCAAAATCTGTACCTTCGATTTTGATAAATTGATTTTGCAGACATATTTTCTAAGAGAGATAAGAGATTTCAGAGAGAGATAAAGGGTGTCTGAGAGATAGAGAGTCTAAGAATGTGAGATTTTGACAAGAATCAAAGAATTTGAAAGATAATAACCAGAAGAAATTGAAGAACCCTAGCTCGTGAACTTGTGAGAGAGAAGCAAAGGAAAGAAACTGATATGTCGACTAAGGTAAAACGACAAAGCATAAGAGGAAAAATGAAATTATTGGGCGCTTGTTTTTACTTAGCCGGGTAACGATATTTTTTTGGTCCCCCTAAACTAATATACAGTGTTTTAAACCTTGTATTGCTATCTTAACATACGCTTCTAAAAACTGTAACTTCTAAAAACATAATATAGCGTTTACAAATTAACCAAACGCTATCGAAAATACGCCGTTATGTTAACTTTAGCAGAAATGAAAGAAACGCTATCTTCATATGCTATCTTTACTACATTTTCTTGTAGTGAAGAGGTTCAGCGCCTGACAGGTCGAATAGCCACTCTGAATTGGTTCATCGCCCGATCAACGGACAAGTGTCTTCCTTTCTACAACCTCCTCCGGGGAAACAAGGATTTTCAAGGGGACGATGCCTGCGAGATCGACTTCGGGCAACTCAAAGAATACTTGACCGGCCATCCGGTACTCGTCAAGCCTGAGGAGGGGGAGACACTGTATCTCTACGTCTCTGTCTCCAGTTCGGCACTTAGCGGGGTGCTGGTCCGAGATGATCGCGGCGATCTACGACCAATCTTCTACACGAGCAAGGCTCTTAATGACGCGGAAACACGCTATCCGACCTTGGAAAAGCTTGCCCTTGCCTTAGTTGTCGCTGCTCGGAAGCTTCGGCCTTATTTCCAGTCGCTTTCCATCATCGTCTACACCGATCAACCGCTCCAAACTGTTCTCCATAGCCCTCTTCAGTCCGGTCGAATCGCAAAATGGGCAATCAAGCTGAGCGAGTACGACATCGAATATCGTTCTCGCCCAAGTTTAAAATCACATGTCCTAGCAGACTTCATCACGGAGCTATCTCTCGAACTCGAAGAAGCCACACCCAAGGATGAAACTTGGACGTTGTTTGTCGATGGTTCTTCTTCCAATCAGGGATCCGGCATTGGGATCATTCTCCGATCACCGACTGGCGAAGTTCTCGAGCAGGCTCTGAACAACCAACATCTAAGTCTTGGCCAGACTGCGGTTGGCACAAGGACTCGGGGTNAACGCTATCGAAAATACGCCGTTATGTTAACTTTAGCAGAAATGAAAGAAACGCTATCTTCATATGCTATCTTTACTACATTTTCTTGTAGTGAAGAGGTTCAGCGCCTGACAGGTCGAATAGCCACTCTGAATTGGTTCATCGCCCGATCAACGGACAAGTGTCTTCCTTTCTACAACCTCCTCCGGGGAAACAAGGATTTTCAAGGGGACGATGCCTGCGAGATCGACTTCGGGCAACTCAAAGAATACTTGACCGGCCATCCGGTACTCGTCAAGCCTGAGGAGGGGGAGACACTGTATCTCTACGTCTCTGTCTCCAGTTCGGCACTTAGCGGGGTGCTGGTCCGAGATGATCGCGGCGATCTACGACCAATCTTCTACACGAGCAAGGCTCTTAATGACGCGGAAACACGCTATCCGACCTTGGAAAAGCTTGCCCTTGCCTTAGTTGTCGCTGCTCGGAAGCTTCGGCCTTATTTCCAGTCGCTTTCCATCATCGTCTACACCGATCAACCGCTCCAAACTGTTCTCCATAGCCCTCTTCAGTCCGGTCGAATCGCAAAATGGGCAATCAAGCTGAGCGAGTACGACATCGAATATCGTTCTCGCCCAAGTTTAAAATCACATGTCCTAGCAGACTTCATCACGGAGCTATCTCTCGAACTCGAAGAAGCCACACCCAAGGATGAAACTTGGACGTTGTTTGTCGATGGTTCTTCTTCCAATCAGGGATCCGGCATTGGGATCATTCTCCGATCACCGACTGGCGAAGTTCTCGAGCAGGCTCTGAACAACCAACATCTAAGTCTTGGCCAGACTGCGGTTGGCACAAGGACTCGGGGTAACCAACATCTAAGTCTTCTGCGACTCGCAGCTAATGGTCAGACAGTTTAGCGGAGAATACGACGCTAAAAACAAGCGTATGGGGGCATATCGCCAATTGCTCCGAACTCTCTCAGAGCAGTTCACCTCGTTCTCGTTAATCAAAGTTCCAAGAAGTGAAAACACGTCGGCCGATGTTCTCTCTGCCTTGGCAAACTGTTCCCATCCTGGCTTGCGACGAACAGTCCCGATCGAATGCATTGAAACGCCTAGTATCGATCTGGCAAGTATGATTCTCGCCATCAGCGACGACACGGTACTGATGGAAGTTGATGAGCCAGTTGACGATTTGGAGGATGTAGCGCAACCTCCAGATGATTGGCAGCTCGAGATTAAGTTATACATCACATATGGCAAAGTACCGGAAGATCGCTGGCCGGCTCGACGGTTAAAAGCCTGATGCGTGCATTATGTCATGTTAAGGGACAGCCTTTTCCGACGGAGTTCTTCTGGAATTCTACTCACTTGTGTCGATCGAGAAGAGGCAGAACATATATTAACGGAGATTCACGAAGGTGACGGTGGCAACTATTCCGGAGGACGCGCGCTTGCGTTGAAGATCAAAAACGACGGTCATTACTGGCCGACTATGGTTGCTGATTGCGAGGCGTTCTCGGCGAAGTGCGAAGCTTGCCAACATCACGGACCGATGAAGCATGTTCCACCCGAACTGCTCAACACGGTCACAACGCCATACCCGTTCATGTGCTGGGCAATAGACCTCGTCGGGCCACTGCCTCTATTGAAGTCAAAGTGCTTCCTTTTGGTCTTAACCGACTATTTCACCAAGTGGGTGGAGGCTGAATCATTTCACAAGGTACAATCGCTGGATGTGACATTGGTTCATTATGGGCCAAAAATTAGATAAATCCAACACGTAAATAAACTCTAATATATCAGCCTCACGAGAATGTTTTTGTGGACCTAAAACTACGTTGGGCTTAACTGATAAACCTTATAACTGGGCATGTTGTTTGTTTAATAATCATGTTTTATTAGTTTAGCATGAAAGGTAGCATAAAAGATTTTTTGAATCTCGATAGTCCAATGCCTTTCAACGGTGCATTTCCTAATTTGTTTAGTAACTCGGTAGTACCAATCGATTTGAATTGTCGCAGGAACCCGATTGTTCTGGCTACTTTAGAATCCAGAAAAAACTAAATCTAGATTAAATTAAAAACAGCTTGGAAGATATTTTCACAAAAATCTCATCATTCATAAATTTTGTGTGATATGCTACTATTAAAATATTTCTTACTCGTAATATTATCGTTAGAATGATTTTTTTTTGCTTTACAGAATTGATGTTTTTATTGGTTTTCTCTCTCAATTTACAGGGTGTGGACGCCGGATCCCACACTCATTGATATTGGTAGTTGAACACAAGTCGGATCTAAAAAGCTAGTTTTGTGATAGAAATGTGTATTATTAAGATTTTGCCTTGAAATCAATGTCTCTTTTTGGGATTACAAAGTCATGTATTTATACTAAACACAGAATGAATTAAACATTTAAACATACTTATTCTCTATAAATATGTCTGTATTGATCTTCATATTAAACTTGTAACGTTCAAATCTTCAAGTTGACTGAGTCTTTTCCTAGCCCGAGAATCATTCCTCCCGATCTTAGATTTCTTGTACTTTGCTCACTTCAGGGTCCGAGCTCCTTTTGCAGTTCCCAAGCTGGAAGGTTCCAAACTGAACCACCTCGACGCCGAGCTCACTGACCTCCATAACGCTAGTGACACATGTCCTAGACACGAACCCAAAGTCCACTCTAGGCCTTTGATCAAAACTCTGGGTCTGGAGGGGGTTCTGGGCCATCATAGGGCTAGCAACAAACCTTTTTTTTTCTTGGGTTACCGTCTCAATGGTGAATTCTTATCATATAGAGAGAAATTTTTGATATACATTAGCTCACTATGGGTCCAAAATTAGATGAATTTAACTTGTAAGTGGACTCTAATATATCAGCGAATATGTTTTTGTGGACCTAAAACTATGTTGGGCTTAACAGATAGGACATATAAATGGTCACAATATTGTTTGATAGCTCATCATGTTTTATGAGTTGACCATGAAAGATAGCATAAAATAATTTTAAATGCTCGATAATCCAATGTTTTTGAAGGGAGCATTTTCTAAGCATAAAATCTTCAAAATTATAAAAAAATACTATTTTATCCTCACTAATATAATTTTTTCATAATGATATCTAACTTTCTAATTTTATATATAAATGTTAAAAACTATACTAGTGACATACATCAATTAATATATCTAATAGCTTACCATTTTTTTGTTGCTGAATGTTTATGTTTAGTACTACTACAACTTTACTATAGCTTTATCAATCAGGCCCGCTATAACCAGGATCAATTATAATATATAGGGGCCCAAAACAAATTCTTGTTATAAAGTCTTTTTTAAACAGTGTAATAAATGAGAAGAATATTCAGTTAAAAAAAAATTGGAGATCGCTTTACTGGAAGAAAAAAATACAAAACACATGTGGTCAAAACCAATGTTTTTGTATGGGTGATTGTCTCGATTTATTCGTTGTTCTCTTTTCTGAGATTAGTGATTTTCAAAGATTTATGTCTCGCTCCTTATCCATGCTTTTCATATATGTTTAGATATGATCACGTTTTGAAGTCTTCTTATTAGACGTTCATTGGTGTATCAACGTAGATTCTGAAAGCGTGTTTGAGTCACTTCTAGTGGTCGTGCTTACCGGGTTATGAAGTCCTTGGTTTTGAGAGATCGGATCTCATCGTGATAGAAATTGGTAGATGTTATATGATATGCTTAAATTTACCTTAGAGCTACTGTAACACCCCCGACCCGTCCTAAATATAAGAACAAATCGAAAGCGCTACTTAGGACTCTTGTAGTCGGCCAACCAAGGATTTTGGAATGAATCCAATCGCTATGGTCATCCAACCGCGAGTGCCCGACCTCTTGAACACGGACTAAGGCTTTGCAACCGAGAGCTGTGTTAAGTCCGGGCTATACTTAATATCAGTTGGAATAACCATTTAGCTTTTGAAAGTTCGAGTCTTTACATATATATAATATACGCGAAAATTGTTACCAAAACGTTTATATAGTTTTCAGATCCTTTTTGAAAACCATACATAATATACATAGTAAGAATTTACAAAAGCTGTAAAACCTACATTGATTCGCCTAGGTCACGTTGCTTCTACTACGAAGATCTTTCGGCTAAGGATTCCTGGAAAATTAAAGTATAATCGTAAGTAATCTAGCATTACTTAGTGAGGCCGATATCTAAAGAAATCTTACCCAGCGATATCTAAGGGAATCCTACCCATCTACCTATCCCCAAGCATTACAGATCCAAACAACAAGCAATGATACAATGCAACAAGTGTAATCAAGTGCAATGTAGTACAAGCAAATGCATTAAGACTCGAATTTAAGTATGCAGCGGAGATGATGAATATGCATGCTTCTAACCTAAGTAAGGCCTTCTACGAATACATGGTATCCCAAGGCGATGTCCTACACTCCTAGACACAAAGACTAAAAGGAATCCACATCCCTTTATACTACATCGTCACGTAGCGTCCGACCGGGCATGACCCGCTCCGAACCTTCGTAAGCCATAACGTTACAGAGTTACACGCGACGCACAACAGATGGATGGGATAACATGATCTGCCTAATTCTAGTTACCTAACTAACAATACATCAATGCAACTATGATAATGTACTAATGGAACAATGCAGGTGATACCTAACATGATGCACACAAGTATCATACAACAAGCAATATCACAAACAAGAATATCAAGTCGCACACAAGAATCGCGTAATAATCAGTCACACAACAATGACCAAGTAGTTCCATACTTAAGCGCTAATTACTACTAAACAGTCCTAACTTAGATGATAATGGCTAAGCATTCCCAAATCAGGTGCTAATTACCACTA
Organism: Camelina sativa; assembly: GCF_000633955.1. Classification (NCBI taxonomy): domain Eukaryota; kingdom Viridiplantae; phylum Streptophyta; class Magnoliopsida; order Brassicales; family Brassicaceae; genus Camelina; species Camelina sativa. The sequence goes on from NC_025704.1 coordinate 17,102,507, forward strand.
AACAGTTCTAATCCTAATGCTAAACACTAAGCAATTCTAGCTTAAGCACTAATTACTAACTTAATCTTAATCTACTAAATTAATCCTAATTAAGTAACTTAATCCTACTTAACTAACTTAGTCCTACTTAACTAAATTAATCCTACTTAACTAACTTAATCTTACTTAACTAACTTAATCTTACTTAACTAACTTAATCTTAATTAACTAACTTAATTCTAAACTAATCAAGTAATTAAATCTAACCTTAATAAATAGTTAAATAAATAAAAATTAAACTAGTCTATTTACGTGCTACTTCCACGCGATCGAGAACTTTAGCTTTCTTCGGCGCTTCGCAGCTCTCCGCGCGCTTCTCCTAAGCTCTAAGGTTTTTCTGTCTAGTTTTTTGTCTGAGGAACAAATGGGGTGGAAGGAGGGTTTATATAGCCTCCTTAGCTCGGTTTAACCAAGCAGGAGGTGGCACTGGTCGGTTGTTGACGCGACACATGGTGGACATCGCAACTTCGGTGGCGACACATGGCGAACGGATAAGGATGACCTTACCATATAAGCTTCATTGCCCTTGTGGATACATAAAGTTACCTACTTGCGTATCGGTACGGCCGTTTCCGACCACCAAGTACGGAGCTGGTAGGTGATACATAAGGTTACCTACTTGCGTACCAGCTTAGGAGAATGATACATACCGGACCAATCCTTCCCTCATGAAAATTACCAGTGGCATCCTGCATCGACTGGTGATACCACTATCTGCATTACCGATAGCCATCCTGCACTGGCCGGTGCCACCATTGTCCGTTATGCTAATAACAATCCGTGTTAACTAGTACTACCATCTTCTGGATCACTAATAGTGACCCGCGTTAGCTTGTACAGCCATTGTCCGGATCGCCTAAAGAAACTTATGTCCGTTGGTACTACCATTGCCAACCATCGCCTTAACCCGTACCAACCTACCTTAGTCCAACTTTCCTTGACCCCTCCTAATTTCCCTAGACCAGCTAAGGTTTCCTAGATAAGACTAGTTCTAAGATCTTACCTATGGGTTTTTTGACCAACTGACATTGCCGATAGCGTGACTTTCCATATCATTTTCCCATATGACGGAGAATCGCTCTTGATATGACATTTTCTTCTTGGTCCTTAGGTGTGCCTTATCACTCCCTTTTATTGGCCCTTTGAATATCCGAGCCAAAATCGTCCTTCCTTGACGGAATAATGGGTTTTAGTTGGCCGGCCATAGCAAAGGTTGTTCTGTCCGGGTCTTAGACGCGGTGAAGGGTATTACAGCCACTCTCTCAAATTAAGAGTTCACTGTATTATTTAGGGATCAAATTCACAAGGACTATAGACTCATACAAAAGATTATTAGTCTTTTAATTATGTGAAAGCAAATAAATTGTATTAAAATAAAAAGAGCAAGAAAAGCAATAAAAACAAGTGTGAATTCAATAAGAGAGAGGATAGGTTCAAAAATTTCTCAGAATTCAGAAAAACAGATTAAATAATTGTTAGGATTTATTAAGAACAATTCTAGAACTCAAATCACAATGGTAAAATTAACCATAACTTGTTGTGAACATTATCTAAGTCTAAAAACTAGACTTCTAAAATCTCTTTGCAAATTCTAATGATTAAAATAGCATTAAATTCAGGTTGATAAGTTCACAAAATCCCTAGACCAAATCTCTTTGCAATAGGTATTTTGCTCATCTAAGATTATTTCAGGAAATCGAAAACACTCTCATGTCTACCAATTAACCTAAGATCAGATTCTAGGTTACTCTCACTACTCTAGAATGCACAATAACCAATCTAGATGAAGAACTCTATAGATATCATCCTAACAATCTGATAACCTAACAATTCATGAATTATTTTGAAAACCATAAACCTAACAAAAGATCTACTCAGACATGGTGAATGAAACAAACATCACGAATAAAATATATATCATTAAGAAATATATAGAAGGAGTAAAGGAGTTTTGAATCTTTTCTCAAGAAGTCTTGATTCTTCTTTCCAAAAGCTCTCTAAAAATATCTCTCTCAAAAGTTGCAGGGAAAATAAAGCATTAGGGTTTCTAAGACGCCAAAATCCTATATATATATATATATATATCTCTAAAAAACGATAGGGACTAATATTGCAAACAGTGGAAACTTTGGAGCAGCTTTGCAAAACCTGAGAACTTGAGAAACTCGGACACGTCTTCCATTGCATAGTATGTCGATCGATGCCAATATTCTGAAATCGTCTGCAAGCTTCACAACTTCAGCCTCAGTGCTCGAAAGTACTCCAAAACCTCTTATTTTGCTCCATTATGCTCCCATATATGCCAATAGGTACCTAGTCCTACAAAGACTCAAAACAACCTAAAACAAATCAAAAGATTCAAAAGTATATTTATACCATAGTTAAAAACCGTAAAAACCATGATACATCAACTCCCCTAGACATAGAATTTGTTTGCCCTCATGCAAAACAGCATCTTCACCTATGAAACAGATTTGAAAATGTGGGAACTCACTCAACCGCAGGTAACTGTTCTTCGTACTCTTCATCGCCTTGACCTTCAGAATGTACTTCTTATACTATGTCAATGAGACGCATCAACATTCCTTACTGAAATCTCACAATCTTTTGGAATCTCTGGTCTTACCATTGTTATCTCATTACATAAGTTTAAACAAATAAAGGCGAGTTCATACCATGGAAATATCGATCAGTGGCACATGGAATCTCTTCTTGCCAAGAAATTCTTCATATATCTCTTTTCCTCTCCCTTTTCTCACTTCTAAGGGGTTGATTTCTCCCTAATTTTATAGGGTATCATTTTTTTTTTTAATCAACCCCTTGGAAGTGAGATTCTGAGCTCTTTTTTCTTTTCTTTTTTCTGCTTGGCACAAGTTTCCATGAGATTCGAAGTATGCACGGGTTCATGCGACATCCCTCGCCTCACTTATATCCTCATTTTTTGGAGTACTTTGTGAAGAAGTGTAATGTCTTGTATGGCTCGAAGAAGAAGTCTAATCTACTGTATTCCAACTCCAACGTTAGTTCAACCAGATATCCATTTAATAAGGGATTTCAGGATTGTTGATACAGCTCATAGCCTTTTCCAAACTTCAGTTCTGAAATCAAGCTTAATCAAGATTCATTAGTGTTAGAAAAAGAACAAAAATCATTAGTTAGAGATCATAATTCCCAAAAAAAAAATTAAAAAATTTGACTTAAAAATACGGTTTTGACTGACACAACTGACATTCAAAAACAAAACATAGTTAGTAACTAGCCTCCCCCAGACATAAACAACATTTTCTCCAGTATTATCAAGCCTAAGATTGGCGAAGAAAAATAAAAAAAACGAATAATTATTGAAATTGTGAACCAAAAATTGTGTTATCAATCTAGCTGTTTTGTGTCGATCGATGCTCTCTGCTGATGCAGAGAGTTCGAACATAGCTCCTGAGTTAGCTGTAATTAATTTGTGTTTCTCTCAATCCTTGGATGTTAGCACTGTTAAGAACAACTCAACACAAGATTAAACGCAACAAAATGGATAGAAGTTCATAATTCAATACAAATTCCAACTGACTCATAGCAAAAATAAAAATTACTCAAAGTGGAAAGTAAAAACCTATGAGTGGGTTGCATCCCACTAAGCGCTTGTTTTCAGTCATTAGCTTGACTGTGTCAGAGCTCAGACGTCCGGTGGATTAGAAAGTGGCAATGTATGCCTCCGAGAGATGGCTTCTTCATCCATGGGGGTGTATAACTAGTACATGCATGAGGTCTGCCAAGGGTGCGAGGAACATAACCAGGGCAGGACTTAGGGATGAGTTTGCTTCTTTTATGTCCTGAAAAATCATCAACAGAAGAAACAAGCGCTCTACGATAATCTCGTAGCTTGGGTAACTGCAAAACAGATTTTGTACTTTTGAAATTATTATTGATGAAAGAAGAAGGTTTGGGTGAAGTAGATGCATACCTTTGGTTCTCCTGCGGACTATGGAGTGTGGAATGGTGAGATTTGAGCTTTACAACTGGTCTATGACTTGGAGCTAAGGAATCAACTCGAGAATCTTTGGTTTGGAAAAATCCAGATGGTCTCGTGGAGGAGTGTTGATGCAAGTGGTGTATCGATCGATGTTAGGTCTGTAACTCATGTTTCTTCAACAATGGCTTGTCAACCATCAGAACCTCATCTTGATCTCTAGTCCTGATTATATGATTTTCACTCCAATCCCGAGCTTAACAGCTAGCTTGCTCACCTTGTCAACAATCTCCAACTCTTTGACATACCCAGCAGTAATGTCTTCAGGAATCTCCGAGATTAGATCATCATCAGAGAAAATCTCCACTGAAAAAGTCTGACCATCTTCACATCTTATCCATGTCAAAGTTCATGACTAAATTTCCCACATTCAGGGTTGTGTGTCCCTTCTTCACATCTACGATGGTACCAGCTTTAGCCAAGAATGATCTACCCAAGATGAGAGGATCCCTGGGCTCTTTGTCATACTCCAACACCAGAAAATAAGTAGGAACCACACAATCTCCAATCTTGATTGGAATATTCTGTCATCCCAAGTCTTACAGCTATAGAATGTGGCATCAAGTTGATACTAGAGCCGAGATCACAAAGAGAGTGAGGAAACCTTCTTGTGAAGATAGAGGAATCTAACACAAAACTTTCCGGATTAGGTAACTTCTCTAGAATCCTACTCCAAACCATTGCACTCACTTTCTTAGAGACAACCACTTTCTGCTTCTTTTCCTTCCTCTGTGGGGGCTGGTTCAACAGAATTGCACCAATGTCCTTGGTTAGCAAAGCTCCTTCCTCAGGACTTAAACCATTAGTAACCATCCTTTTTACATACTGCCTAATCTCATGAGAAAACTTGACTGCATCAATCAAAGGTATCTCAATCATCACCTTTTCCATCATAGTCTTGCATCTAGCTTCCTCAAGCTCCTGCTTAGACCTTCTTTGCTTAGGAAAACGGACCTTCGGCTTATAGGCTTGTTCTGTAACAGGTGGTGGAATCTTCAGAGGAATTAACTCTGTCTGTGGGGGTGTTGATCGATGCCATCGTTCAGCCTCGATGATTTAAGCAATTTTTCATATCCTCGCGATTCCTCTTTGATGGATGGTGGTTGCATCGATCACCACCCTCCATTGGCATCGATCGATGCTGGCTGCACAAAATCAAACTCATCTCCGTCTCTCACCAATATTGCATTACAAGCATGCTTGGTGTTCGATTCAAATCTTCCAAGAAGAAAACCCTCTTGTCGTTTAACAGACTCAACAGTCCGAATAACTTGATTCTCCAGCTTCTTAACATGAGTATTTAATGCATCAAACTTCCCGGTCAACTCAGTGTAGACATTATCTATCTTTCCATTGAAGTTCAGTCTCAACTTATCTTGATATTGAAAGATATGATATGAAGAACTACCGTCAATTCTTGTAAAAATTCTATTATGCTGTTGATTATGGTATTCTGGCTTAGGAGTGTAGCCTGAAGAGTTCTCACTGTAAGACATGTTGCCTTGCTGATCGCTGAACTTTTGTCCTTGATACCCATCGCCATACACATAGTTGACATCCTCTTATGTAGTCTCTAGCTCAGATGTCTCAACCTCGACAGCAAAATGGACATATTTCTTACCCACATGAAGGTTATGCACTGTATCCAACTTAGCATTCAGTTTAGAAAGCTGATTCGCATCATAGTTTCCATGTAATCGCTTCCTATCAGAATCTGCATGCTTAGTGCCATTGATGGAGGCTTGATTTTCAATCAAATTCTCAGCTTCATCGAGAAACCTTGTCTTGAAATTCCCTTGGCTAGCAACATCTAAAGCTAGTTGATACTCCCAGTCAAGTCCTCTAAAGAAAATACTTAGCAATTGCACACATGAGAAGCCATGATGCAGAGAGTCTCTTTGATAAGCTTTGAATCTGACTCAAGCTGCTCTGAAAGCTTCATATGGTCTTTGCATAAACGCGGAGAGTTTGACTCTCAGCTCACCAGACATCGCATCATCATCAAAATAATTGAGAAAGGCCACCTTGATTTCTTGCCAGGTTGTCAAAGATCCATGTTTCAACTGCTTCAGCCATTGAGATGCTTCTCCTGCAAGAGAGTATGGGATAAGATCTTCAAAGTGTTCAATATCGTCCAGAGGCTTCTTATGTGGCAGGTTTGAGAAAGCTCTCTGCCCTACTAAAGTGAAGTACACAAGCTTCAGCTCATAATCATTTCTCGGGAATTGAGAAAGAACAATGGCAGAGTGGTTCTCATAAACCAAATCAGCTCTATTGAAGTTTGCAATAGTCATGATCAACTCCCGGTTGTGGTCCTATCATCCCTGCTGTTGAACGTTCCACGGATTGTTTCCATTCATCGCAGCTCCATCGCCTCCTGCATTATGCATGCATCCTGCATTATCGTCCACATCGACGATTTCTTCAGCTATCACTTTTCCTTCAGCATCAAATTTCTGGTCTTTCTCATTGCACAAATGACCATTTTGATCCCTCAAAACTCCAACATCATCAACCCTCAAAATGATTGTCTTAACCATTTTTGCTGACGTAGCTGCTTTTCTGTTGTCACACTCTAACTGTCCCAACTTTTGGTTTCTAAACTTCATTGTTGGACCAGTTTTATTGTTCTGGGTGTTAGGCTTAGGAGGCATACACCTGAAACACACACAAAAAAAAAAGAAACAAAAAGCTTGTTACTAAAAAAAAAAATTTAGACAAAATCAAAGATGTTAATCTAATGGTGAATCAAAAGAGTCTCCGACAATGACGCCAAAATTTGATATGCTCAAATTTATCCTAGAGGTACTCTCTCAAATTAAGAGATCACTGTAGTATTTAGGGATCGAATCCACAAAGACTCTAGACTCGCACAATAGATTATTATTATTTTAGTTCTGTTTTAAACCAAATAAATTATATTAAAATGAAAATAACAAGAAAAGCAATAAAAAACAAGAGAGGGTTCAATAAGAGAGAATATATGTTCAGGGAAATTCAGAAATCCATTTAACTAATTGTTAGAATTTATTAAGAACAATTCTACAACTCAAATCACATTGGTAAAATTAACCAGCTCTCGTTGCAAAAGTTATTTAAGTCTAAAAACTAGAATTCCAAATCTCTTTGCAAATCCTAATGATTAAACTAACATTAAATTCAGGTTTGATAAGTTCACAAAATCCCTAAACCAAATATCTTTGCAAATAGGTATTTTCTCATCTAAGATTATTTCAGGAAATCAATAACACTCTTATGTCTACCAATTAACTTAAGATCAGATTCTAGGTTACTCTCGCTACTTTAGAATGTACAATAACCAATCTAGATGAAGAACTCTATAGATATCATCCTAACAATTTATGAATTCTTTTGAAAACCTTAAACCTAACAAAAGGTCTACTCAGACATGGTGAATGAAACAAACATCATGAATAACATTGATATCATTAAGAAATAAATAGAAGGAGTAAAGGAGTTATGAATCTTCTCTGAAGGAGTCTTGTTTCTTCTCTTTGATTCTTCTCTCCAAAAGCTCTATAAAAATCTCTCTCTTGAAAGTTGCAGGGAAAATAAAGCATTAGGGGTTTTAAGACCCAAAATCCTATATATATATCTAAAACACAAGAGAGACTAATATTGCAAATAGGGGAAACTTTGGAGTTGCTTTGCAAAACTTGAGAAACTCGGACTCTTCTTGCGTTGCATAGTGTGTTGATCTATGCAGTCTTCTGAAATCGTCTACAAGCTTCACAGCTTCAGCCTCAATGCTCGAAAGTACTCTAACTCCTCTTATTTTGCTCCATTATGCTCTCATCTATGTCAATAGGTACCTAGTACTACAAAGACTCAAAAAACAACCTAAAAAGCAAATCGAAAGACTCAAAAAGTATATTTATATCATGGTTAAAACCATAAAACCATAAAAATCATGATATATTATTATCTTTGGGTTAGCTAATAAATATTATTTGCAGGTTTATATATACCTCGTTTGACGTTTATATATACCTCGTTTGACCGTCTTTGGTGGCGAATGTGGGTTGTGGCGAATTCAAAACAAAACCTTGAATCACAATGATCACCCACTGTTTAGGTTCCGTGGACCTTGAATTATCACAAGTCAATGCATATTAGCCTATAAATCTGACTTCAAACTCGAAACCGATTCCTAAATTTTGTTCACATAATCAAATTCGACATTAAATTGGAACCCTCGATCCATATAACAAAGGACTTTTCTCAAATAAGAAAAGTACCAATGAATATGAGGAAACAAAGATGTTTTCTTTGCTTACCTACAGTGCCTTCGGCTGCTATTTCCGATCTAAACTTCGATTGGTTTGTTCTCGTTGATTTTGATAAAATCAATTCATGCGAAGAGTTTTTTCTCAGTTCATATCGAGAGAGAGAGAGAGAAATGAGCAAATGAAGAAAAGGAAAAAAACAAACCAAAACAAAAAGAAATCAATGTATTATTGACACGTTAGGTGTTTTTAAATATCTAATATGGCCTGGAGAGAGACAAAGATTTCTGATAGTTAGGATTTAAACTTTTAATTTTTCTTTAATTTTATTATTAAAAAACTTTGAGATATCCTAAATGTATAACTGATAAAGATGGTCTAAGATTTTGTTTCTAAATGATATACCTATTTTAATTAAAAATAAATTAAAATGTATAAAAAAATTAAAAGGTTAATAAAAAAACCCTGTTTTAGAAATCGCAAGGTGCTAGTCGGGCGGTCAGGGTAGGTCTAGCGCCTAGCGAGAAAATCGGAGATTAATTGGGAACTAGTTTTAGGGTAATTTTATTAAATTAATAATAAATAAAAATATATAGTATTAAATATATGTATTTTATACATTAGTTATTGTAAAACATCATAAATTTTTAATTTAAATGTGTAAATAACAAAAAAATACATATTTGATTCTAAAAATAATCATTATACATACAAAATTGAGCAGGAAGTAATCGGATTAGACTGGTTATAATCGAATTAGATATATATATATATATAATTAGATAATCGATGCTAGACGGGAATTAATCATTAATCGAGATGGAAAAAGTGAGCCTAGCGGTGCGTAATCGGTGCTAGACGGAGATTTTTAAAACAGGATTAAAAATTATATTTTATTGAAATATATTATATTATATAAAAATCTAAAGTATCTTTAAAAATATAACATTTTTTTTTCTTTAACGAATTTGATTCCGGTAAAAAAAAATTCTAGGTCCGCCATTGACTATAACCCATTTGAGTTATATTACATGTTTGTCAAAATATTTTTTAATAAAACTCTTTCGTCCCCCTCTTGAGAACTTTTTTTTGAATTAATGGGTATAACCCATATATTCTCTTGGACCGGAGAACAAACCATTTTACATAGTTCCCTTCCAAGTATAACTTGAACCGATAATCTCTAAGATTTGCGTTATATACTTTACCCAGTTGAACTATTGACACTTGGTAAATAAATATACATGTATATTTTAATTTCTCCTCTCATTGTTATTTCGCTTAGCTTAATCACATGTATCAAAAAATTAATAAAATAGTATAGAGGACGGATTGCTCGGCTACTTTGATTTTAGCTTGCGTCTCCGCTGGGAGAATTGCGTAGAGAAATGATGTTGTGAGTAAAGTGGAATCGACTTATCCATCTCTCGTCCTGGAGACGACTTTGGATTCTAAGATCAATTCCCAAGCTTTTAGATGTTTGTAGGATTGATCAATGGTGATGTATGTTTACTGAAAAGAAATTACTTTCTAAATTGTAAAACGCAGAAATCAAAACTAGTTTCGAGAGCTATTCCATTTGAGCACGTAAAGTAATTGCTACATTGAAGCCATATGAAAAACATTACTTTAACTTACGTACGTGTACGAGTTGAGAAATTGGTTCTAACGTAATACATCCCCAAATTTAATTACAAACAAACATCAATCACAGCCAAAGTATATTTCACCTCTTACATGCTGAATTTATGTTTTCCGTCAATTAAGTCCAAAAACATAAAATGGTCTTTTTCAAAAAAAAAAAAAAATCCCGCCACCTGGGTTCGAGTAGCATTGGCCATAAGAGTTCAAAATTTAACATGGTTTTTCCCGGTTCCAGGAGATTAGTGTTTGGGCCTAGAAAACTTTTAGAATCACTCATGAGTTATCAAAAAAAACAAAAAAAAAATCCAAAAACGTAGAAATGGAAACCTTTCAACTCTAATTTATTATAGCGTTCTTGCAAAACCACAAGAAGCACTGAAACAGACCACAAAAGACAGCTACGTAGGTTTAAAAAAAAAGAACATATAGATGCCGTCACTCTTATATTGGAACCACGCATTACTAAATGCATATGTATCTATATTCATAGCCAAAAGATACCAAAAGATAGATTATCTGAAAATTTATTATACATAACCCACAATAAGATAGAAAGGCAAATCTATCTAGTAGCCAAACCACACAACATGGGTCTCCGGGAGGAAGTGGCAGACCGGAACGGTCCCTGGCTTCACGTTAAGAACTTTGAAGGCCAAGTGGTTTGGGTTCCAGGCTGAGGTGTTCTTGTGGCACACCGCAACTGCTTTAGCTCGCATCCCGTTCTCTCCTTCGAGTGGAACCGCGTAAACGCTCGTCATCATCGTTTTGTGGCAGTAGAACACCGCGAATGGGTACTTCTGTTTGTGACACACTACCGAGTTGTTGTCAGTCAACTTCTTTACTCCAGCCGCCGCGATTTTGTACTTCTGCATCGGTGCATTCTTCTTAGCCACCTACAGTAACCAAAGTTAGATCGGTCAGCCAATATTTTTAGACATAATATATACTAATATATATTTTTAAAATTTGGTTTTTAGCTTCGGGTTTCTTTTGGATTTACATATATAGACCAATCCAACTATACATGAAAAACACATGGTTCGGTCAGCCAATACCAAACTGAAATTAAGATATTTGTGTTTAACAATTAAGATAAGATAAAATTAGATATTTAGATGTAACAAAATTAGCTAGCGTACATAGTAGCTGTGAATGTGATTAGCTAGTGTATCTAGTTATGGGTGTGTTACCTCAGTGGAAACAGCCCTGATGTGAGATTTGCCAAGTTTAGAGACGCTAAAGTCAACCATAGACTCCAAAGACGTCGCACAATACTTCTCCTCCCCACCGACCTTTTTAGCTNGATTTTGTACTTCTGTATCGGTGCATTCTTCTTAGCCACCTACAATAACCAAAGTTAGATCGGTCAGCCAATATTTTTAGACATAATATATACTAATACATATATTTTTAAAAAAATTGGTTTTCTTTTGGATTTACATATATAGACCAATCCAATTATACATGAAAAAAAAAATATATATATATATATATATATATATACATGAAAACACATGGTTCGGTCAGCCAATACGAAACTGAAATTTTATATTTGTGTTTAACAATTAATATAAGATAAAAGTAGATATTTAGATGTAACAATATTAGCTAGCGTACATAGTAGCTGTGAATGTGATTAGCTAGTGTATTTAGTTATGGGTGTGTTACCTCAGTGGAAACAGCCCTGATGTGAGATTTGCCAAGTTTAGAGACGCTAAAGTCGACCATAGACTCCAAAGACGTCGCGCAATACTTATCCTCTCCACCGACCTTTTTAGCTTCACACTCCTCAATCGTCTTCTTCATCATCTCAGCTTCTTCCGAACCAGCTTCCACCGAGAATCGGTTCAATGTCTCCGAAAACTTCTCCGAACCAAACGGTACCGTTTCCGCCTCTCCACGTGGCAAGAAAGCCGTTTTGCCTCCGTAACCATCCTCCGCGTTAAACCGGACGTTCATAGCTTTTCCGGGGACCAAGTCCTTCTCCAAGAAGAAGATAGCCGCGTTTGGATCATCGTGGAGCTGAGTCTCCTTCGCTGCATAGTTATACACGAAAGGGTTGGGTCCTGGTTTCACACCGACGTAAACCGGCTTGCCCTTATGGCGCGTGCGCACCGTCACACCGCCTTTACCGACTCCTACGTCGGTTCTCTTCCCGGGTTTACCAGTGTGGACTCCAACGCCACCTCCGTGACCTTTTCCGCCGCTAACGCTCACGTGTGTCCCTCCTCCAGGCTTACCCTTGCCGGTGTCCACATGTACACCTCCCTTTCCGACGTTCACGGCAGTTCCTCCGCTGGGCTTACCTTTTCCGGCGTTAACGTTTACGCTGCCTTTACCTACTTGGACGTTGGTGCTTTTCTCGTCGGTGAAGTCTACAAAAAAAAAGAAAATTGTAAGGAGACACTTATTGTATTAAAACAAAAAAAAAGGATACATTTATTTGCTAGTAATTACGTACAGATTCAAAAATATAGGAGTATGTTTAAAGATAAAGATAATGTATTGTAAAAATACAGTCAAAGGCATCTTTATTTGCATTTATGCGTATAATTCTTCTTTTTATAAGTGTCTTAAAATTGGAAAAACAGTTAAAAGTAGTGAAAACCATAACTATAAATTGAGCAAAACATCCTAAAGAAATTAGCAAAAGAAACGTGTATGTATAACATAATCATAGAACAGAAGTTCGAAGACTATAGTAGATCGAGTTTTTTTTGTAAAGTCGGTAAAGTAAAAGATACTAACCGAGATTCAAAAGATTATGGAGAGAGTTAGGAATGGGAGTGTTTGGTAAAGCAGTGCTCCAATAACGCTCCGGTGTTAAATCAGCCGCAATAGCAATGACCTGCGGTTAAAAAAGAAAAACGTCAAACCATAAAGAATAAAAGTAAGAAAGTAATTTTTTCTTTTGTTTGAGATAACAAGTACCATGAATGAACCAAGAAGACATATCACAGGAAGACGAATCGCCATTTTTGGGAGTCGGAATAGAAATGGGTCTGATGAATTTTGAGGAGAAGAAGTGGGAGTGTACGTAGAATTTATAGTATAAAGGTTTTTAGTAGAAAGAAGCTGAGGTTGAAGTTATGAGCATGGATGATGTAGACGGCTACTACTTACCAATCTATTTGGGCCGATTAATTATATCACATACCCTCTAACCACTACTTGCCTTCCACTCCTTAAATGCCCTTGTATCCATGTGTGGACATGTGTTTTTAATATCTCCTATTTATTTATTTTTGTGTTTGTTACGTTACATATTAAGTCGGTTTTCATATTTTTCATAGAGGTTCCTATTTTGGGTTCTATTTGTTTTGCAGTCAAGTCATGGAAAAAGCAAAAGATCATTCACAAATGTTTTCTTTTGGTTTCCTCATGTCAAAATCTTGACTAACTTCCGATATACTACCATTGACGGGTGAATTTTGTTAATAGACCATGATCATGCCAGTCCGATCCAAAACCATTTGCTAAATGTATCTAAATTTTTAAACATATACATTTATGTTATGTTCTTTGCATGGCCAAAAAAAGGGATATCAAATAGAGCTAGGGATGTCAAGTTGGTTAAAACTAAACCGCCAATTCATATCCTTTTTTTTTTTTTGGCCACGCATAGAACATAACATAATTCCTTTTTCAGTCTTTCAAATTTTTTTATTATAATTTCATATCAAGTGTCTCTTGGTTGAATTTAGTAACTTAGGCATCAAAGTATCTTCGTAAAACATTAAACATGTATTTCAAGGCTTACATAAAATATCTGTTTTTACTATTTTTAATCAAAGTAAGTATACAAACAAAATATGACATTTTGACCTAACATGTAAGTAAAATTGGAAGAAGATTCTTATAAGGAAAAAAGATACTCAGCTACACGAAGTATTGTTCAATATATGACTACACATCCCAACTTTAAACATATATTGCCAACTACACGAACTATATGTATTGCATGGTCACATATACCAACTATATGATGACATGTGTTCAACATCACAACTATCTTATTCCGGTACACCGTTCATCAGAATCCGGGGTTGACCGGCGTTGACCGATGTTGACCATTAAAAATATGCAATTTTTTTTTGTTTTAATGTTAGAAACCAAACAAAAAAAATTAGTTGAATTATTTAGGAATCATTTATAGTGTTTTATAATGTAAAACATATATGGATCCAAAATAAAGATATATTGTACATAATTCCATTAATTTAGTCTTATGATAATTATCTTTTTCAATTTCAAAACTTAACTAAAATTGAAATAAAAATCATTCATAAGATATTAAAACTTAAATTCAAACCAGATTATCTTCTTATAATAAATCAAATAAGAAA
>NC_025704.1:17117907-17169782 GCF_000633955.1 Camelina sativa
AACGGTGGCTAAAAGAAAAATAGAACTTTTTAAAATAGATAAGATACTAAATCTATATATTTTATTTTATTGTTTATTAATTTTTAAAATCTAAGCAAGCTGTTATATATTTTATTTGATTAGATTTTTGATAAAAAAATTTAACCTATACTGGAAAAGTTTTTTGATAAAATTTGTGGTTATATAGATTTTATTCGATTAGATTTTTAAAATTTTACCTGTAAATTTTTTTACGGACGAATTAGTTTTGATTCTGATAGTTTTTTTTTCTACAATTTCTTTTATTTAGGTTCCCAAATTTTTGTTTTTAATTAATGATTAATTAGTTAATTAATCTTAATTAAATTTTTTAAATGGCAATTGAATGTAATTTTTTATACATTTTAAGGTTAGTTTCATATTTGTACTTCTCAATTAATATAGTAGGATACATATATAATTAATATATATATATATATATATATATTCAAAATAATTATTAATAATTTTTATTTAATTATTAGTTTAGCTTCAAAATTAAAATTAATAATTATAAGAATGAATACATTAAAGATGGAAACAATTTTTTTTTTGGTTTCTAATATTAAAAAAGCATATTTTTATTGGTCAACACCGGTCAATACTGGTCAACATCGGATTCTGATGAACAGTGTACCGGAATAAGATGGTTGTGATGTTGAGCACATGTCATCATATAGTTGGTATATGTGACTTGCAATACATATATTTCGTATAGTTGGCAATACATTTTTAAAGTTGGATGTGTGGCCATGTATTGAACAATGTGTGGCCATGTATTGAACAATACTTCGTGTAGCTGAGTATCTTTTTTCCTTCTTATAATTGAAAGTCAGTTTTAGTAGATTTTTAGATTTAAAATATCATATGATAAAAATCTTTACACGTAAAATATTCTCTTTTAGATATCGCAATGTTAAAAAATTAATTAATTCTATTCATATCAAAATACCAATAATGATGGACGGTCGCCGGCATGTTTCGACGGTACTTCGGTGTCATGTGCCGATGATATTTTTTCACAGCGATCGAGAAAAGTTTCAAAAGCAAACCAAACGAGAGTGTGGGGATATATGGTAATCTTAACTTTCGTGTGGACTTTTCAAACAAAGAGAAATTAAAACGAACAACTAACTCATTTATGGCTTACCAATACATACATTCGTTTTCATCATTATTTTATTTTCATAACTCCATGGTTGGGGAAAATGAGTGTACAACGATGTATTAAATGCTGTTGATTTTGGTTAAAATAGTTTTGATAGAAACTCTTATCCCAACCATGGAGTTGGAGTATATATTATTTGGTGCAATGTCCCTTTATATTACGGTTATATAATACATTCGATGTGCAATTCCAAAATACTATATTACGTACATATCCAATATGGGACAATGAAAACATTGTAATACAACCCCGCTCATGCTTAAGAGTAGATAATATGAAACGTGAAGTTTTTGTATAATAAAATTCGCATGTGGCCACATAAGTAAAAAATTAGAACTTGCTCTAGTACTGTTTTAAGAATCATGTGCTTCGAAATTCAAGACTAATTGATAACAAATATATTAGTTCATGTTATTTATATTATATACAACTGTATTGGTGTAATATCTTGATTTCAAGGATATACAGAGAAGTTTTAAAAAAATTGATTTGATCACTTATTTTACCAAATACCGCTTATCTTTGTGGTCAAAGATCTTGAGAGAATTTCAGAGTTAAGTATGTTTATGCTTGAGTAGTTTTAAGATGTGTTATATTCCGAATAGTGACTGTTGGATTTGTAGAGTTTAATAAACAAATCTTTAAACCTTTTCGAACATAGCAAATTGATCGTCGGATACACGTAAGTCCATAGGCCGAAAGTGAAGATAAAACCTACTAAGAGAGATGAACCCATAGACTGGGAGTAGACATGGACATGAGTGATGGCGATCGAGAGGTTATAATCGGTTCCATCACACTTCTAATATAAAATTGCTAATAGTTAATTAATTAATAAGTATAGATCATATATATGTATATAATGATAACGTAATAGACAGCAGAATAAAATAAAATGAATCAGATATACTTTCAAAACTTTAATTATTTGTATTTTACTTTTATCATTTGTTAAACGGATACTTATAGAATAATTTTAATTTTTTAAGATTTCAAATATAACGTGTGTATTATATATAATCTTATATCTGTAGGGTACATATAAATAATTTTGTTTATTATATCTTGTAATTTACCGTGTTATTAATTAAAAATAAGAATTTAATAATTAACACAATAAGTACATCTTACACTTACAACTGAACCAATCAGAATTTCGTTTTTTAAAAGTTACTGCCACGTCAAAAATTTACAGCCTAAACTTTACAGCAGAAAAAACGTAGCTTATGTTGACTGTTTTGAGACTGAATTACAAAGAAAGAAGTAGAAAGATCATATGACCTGCAAACCGCAAACGAAACAATGGGCCTCCTTCAAAGGCCCGAAATCTGACGTGAACAAAAAACCCACTATCATCTTCTTTTGGTAACAATCCTCTATCACCGTGTTTGATTTGATCAAATGAAATTATCAAACATCTATGCTTTCAAATGTAACAGTACATTCAACTTGTCACATGTTTATCTACTCAAACAATTTTTTTTATGATTAATGTTTACGGGTACTTGCCCTTATTTAATGATTAGTTCGGATTTAGTGCAAGTCCCTCATTGTTTTTTATGTGTAGTATATGATTTCATAGTTGTACGTAGCACTAGACTTTTGTTTTCCTTTTTATTCTCAATAACACGAACTAAGCAAATTAATATGTAAAACTTTTTAATCTAGTCAACAACATGAATGCATGATGCTTGATTTGAATCCGAGCGGTCATCAAAACGACACATCGACAGTATTACTACAAAGCACTATGCTATATAATACTATAATCTGAACAAATATGTATATGATAGCTGTCTTTAATTTATTTATTGTCTTCTGTACTTATTCCAACATTCTCCATAAATTATTAAATTGCATCTAGTATAGGAGGACAAAAACCATGTAAATACTTATATAAAGTTTTGCTATCATCAAATCGGGAATCTAACCACTCAAACAGGACAAAAGAGGCTTGATAATACACACACACACACGTTGAGATATATTGTTTTGCTATCTCAGTAGTAAAGAAATGGAATGGGAATTTTTTTTTTTTTTAAGAAAAAAGAAGTAAGAATTTTGGGTAAATGGGAGAGAGTGAGTGAGTGTTATCACACTGTCATGCTTTCACCAACCATTAGCCCCACAACTTTTGAGAAGCTCCAATTGTGTCTGACTTCACTAATTCATACAAGAACACTGATAGGGTTACGGTTGATTAAACGTTGTTTATTCAAGACTAAACAATCAATAGAAGAAGTAAAGAAGCGAGTAACAATGTATATCATCATCATCAGTAGATATTTAACGGGTGAAAATAGATAAAATATATGTCTTGTGTACTCGTACGGCGTAGTGTTACAGAACAACAACAATATAAGAGTAGCATGTAACGAATGAATGTATGGAATATTCGTTATCAAGAGACTGGAATCTAACAGCACTTTATTATTTCTCTTGTAATGTAAGCTAAGAAAGAGAAAAAACAGAAGAGTGAAAAACAAGTATCCAATAATGAGCATGCACGATCACGATCCGTCTTCTTCGATTCAGCTATAAAAGGAAAAAAAGAGAGAAGAAGAGTGGACCCTAAAGTGAAGAGAGACATCACTTTTGTAATCTTAATCGCTTGCATTTCACCGGGAAGGCATTAGTATCTTCCGAGACCTTTTAGTTAGGACCACTCTTTGCACCTCATTTCCACTCTTACTTCCACTTTAGAATCTTTGTCTCATATCTCTTCGCATGTGAGGAAGAGCGAGTGAGAGGTTTTTGTGTGTAATCATATGATATGATTTTTTTCACACATGAATCCGTTTATATATAGCTTTGTCTAACTCTTTGTTCACTCATCAAAAACCCTAATAAGTAGTTTTTTTGGCTTAATCTTCCGTGATTCCTCTTGAACAGTCAAGCTAAACCTAAAATTTAGATTGAGTACGTATAGGTAGCAATACATATCGTAATTTCCTAATTCTAGGACATTATCAATTCTTATTTTTCTTGATTCGGTGATATCTTGAAAGGTACGTAATGAAAACTAGAATCCTCAAATAATAAATAGTTCGCCATGTCATCATGTTCATTCCAAACTTGATACTTTCTGAGTTCAACAATCCTTTGTATCGCACAACTTTTCCTTGCTGGATCAGCATGCCTTATGTTTTCATACATGACATGGAAAATAATATTATTGATTCAAGGAAATCCAAAAGAAAATATTGAAACCAATTATATATCACTGTCAATATGAATATGATGACATGCGACCTTCACAAATTTAATGGTATATTTGATGAAATGAACTCACATTGCTGGTTGGGACCGGGGATGGTTGGATCAAGTGGTAGACTAGTAAAACTTAAACCGCAACAAACCGGTAAAATTAAAGCCCAAAACTCAGTAAAGCAATAACTTTTTTTTTTATTTTGTCAATATATACAAACTATTTTGATTAATGTTGACCAAAAAAAGAAAAAACTATCTTAACTAATAATTTTCAGGTTGTCTGCAGTTTGACTACTGTCTCCAACATTGTCAAACCCTTAGGCAATAGTTTCTACTTTGTCTTCTGGTTTAAAAATTATTTCATGAATGTCTTTACATGATTCTAATTTTTTTTCTTTTTTTCCACATTGCCTTCACATAATCCAAAAAGAGAAGGATAATATGCTTTTCCCATGATTTACATGATCAGATTGTTTGGCTTACGTTTCCTTATTTACATACTATCGTTTTTTTTTTCTTCTTTATAAAATGGAAGAAAATATTCAAGAATATCACATTCACCAAAAGTCAAACACAGAACATCAAGCAATCTAATATTTGGCAAACAAAAATTAGAAAAAAGGGTTCGCCCCAGGGGCGGATCTACGTTGATATGGGGTGGGGCACGTGCCCAATACTAACTTAAAATATTTTCTATTTGGCCATTACCAATTACGGTCTCCTAGCTCATTTGGCTAAAGTGTGCCCCATGTCAATCTTGATGCCTTAAGTTCGATCCCTTCCTTCCTTTTTCTTCTTGTTGTTTTATTGTTTTCTGTTCTTTTTGGTTTACCACGTCCCAGCACGTCATGTGTTTTTCCAACATGTTTTTTTCTAATTTTTATTATGATTGAGTACATTAACTTGTGTGACAAAAGAAAATATTACATTAACTTCTACTTTTATTAATTAACTCTTGAAAAAATTTAAAGCATCATTTTCATAGTAAAGATTACATTTGTATTTTAAAACTGTTGGTACAATTAGTAATTTAGTAAACATTATCTATTTTGTAATTCATTTCATATTTTAGAATTCAAATTTGTCTACTATATTTAGATTTGTGAATTCAAATAATAACTTTTACTTATAAATTACATGTTTATTGTGATTTGTAACTGAGAAATTGTGGAACTCAAATTTTTAAAATATATTTAATATATGTAGATTATTATTATTATTCTTATTATTTGAATGTAAAATATTATTCAGTTAAAATAATTTTATACAATAAATGTTTCGTTAAGTTTGTAACTTATCATCAAAAAACATTAAAGCAAATAATGTCGTTTAAACGATAGTCGAAGATCTTGTATATGGTCGAGTGGAGAACCACATCGTTAGGCAATCCTTGTATGGAGGATTGCATAAGTTAATTATTAAGGTGATGCTAATAACAATATATTTTAAAATTAATATTAATAATATTTTGTAAAAATTTAACGATCTTTTTAAATTTCATATTTTAAATACATTAGAAGTAAAAATTTATATTTATTAAATATTTATTTTATATAATTTTATTATTAATAAATATAGATATTTTGTGCCTCACCCAAAAAAAAGTTCTAGATCCGCCACTGAGTAGCAGTGATGGCCGGCTAATGAGAGAGACAAAGAGACACAGAAGAGAGCGAGAGAGAGACGTAGAGAGACAGAGAGAGAGAGACAAAGACTAACAGAAGAGAAAGAGAGCGAGAGACGTAGAAGAAGAAGATGTAAGACCTTTTTTGTTTTATCATTTTGATTTTCTTGTTTGTTTGTTTGTTTTCAACTAAATAATTTTTTTCGTTTATTTGTGTAGATATATGGGATTAGACGACAGGCTGGATGTAAAAGATCCCGTTTATCCGGGGATCTTTTACATCATCATCCTCATCATATTTTGCATCATCATCCTTGTTGCCTGGCTCTGTTGTTTATACAATCGGATCGATTTACAAAGAAGAAGAAGGTAAGCAACTGATCACTCCGGCCGAAGTCGAGATGACTTGAGGGAAAAATCATTTCTTCTGTTATAGGAATAATAAGAGGAGAAGAAATTGAAGTTGAGGGTTTCAAAGAGCTCACCAATTACTTTCAATTTCTAAGTATTTCGATTTTACTTATTGTCGGTTTAGGTGTTTTATTATAAAGGCAATGTTAAGCCTTCATAACATCTTACATATATTAAATCCTTTAACAAAAAAAAAGCATCTTACATATAATTTTTTTTAAATAAACTAACAAAAAATAAGCAAAACATATGTGAAATATAAACAAAACATAAGTAAAATAGTTTTATATATGTGTTTTTCTAACAAATAAAATAGACTCTCAAATGTCATCATACTACCTCTTTTTTATTGTCATGTTAGAATTTTGTTAGTTTTATTAAAAATGTATTTTTGTATAAAATTTTAATACAAATTCTCAAGTTTCATGTGCTATGTCTTATTTGAATAATTTATACCTCTTATAAACATAAAAATATGAAAAATCTACAAACTAATTAAGACATAGTTGGCATCATCATGTAAAATATGTATGGGATTAGACGACGGCCTGATGTAAAAGATCCCGTTTCTCCGGGGATCTTTTACATCATCATCCTCGTCATAGTTGGCATCAGCATCATCGTCGGCGGCCTCTGGTTTTTATGGAATAGGATATCGTCTTTATACAGAAGGATTTACAAAGACGATAGGCAACCGGCCGAAGTCGAGATGAATTGAGGTAAAATCATCTTCATAGTCAAGTTTTGTTTGACGCTATTTCTCTTTAAGAGATGTTAAGAGATGTTAAAGAACTCTTTCAGATATTGTTAAGCATTTTTCTGCAAAGTATGAAATATTTTTTTTTGTTTCAGCTGCTATTGGTCTGCAACCAGATTCTGGTGTGACTCGATTGGTAAATGGTTGTTAAGTGGGTACATTCCCATATTTTTGTAGACTTTGTATTATTTTAGTGATAGAATTTGTACATACAAGCAGAAACTTGACTATCATACTTGTAAGATTTTCAGATAAATGAAGACTCTCTTTTTTGGAATGACAACAAAGACTCGGAGGCTACCAAAACAGAGAAAATTAGTTTTATTTTTATTTTGAGACTGACACTTTGTTATGTAAGACTTATGTTATGTAAGACTTATGTTATGTAAGACTTATTTTAGTTAATATAATATTTAATGTTATGTATGTGGATGATTTTATAAAATATAATTTTTAAATTAAATCTAATTGAATAAATTATGCAAAACAAGATTCAAATATACAAATTTATATATCGAGAGAATAGCACTAGTTTTGTGTAATGATAAAATGTAATATAGCATTCAAGCGTTATGATATAAAAATGCTATCTTATGTGGGGATCTATCAAAACATGTCAAAAACGCTATAATATATGGGGTATGGGTATCAATCATGACTGGCGATGTCACAACATTATGTAGCATTTCTTTCGCCCTAACAATATACATATTTCTTGTAGTATCTAATGGCGCAGCCGTCCAAAAGTTCTAGACCTGTTCTTCGATAATCCACTCATTTGCTAAAGAGCTCATATATAACGACATCTCCTAAGACATAAGAAAGGAAATAATATAATCCTAGAACATAAAATAGAAATACATATAACTTTAGAATCACGTTCTCTATCATGTACTTTTGGAGAGTTCTTGTTTTTGGTTTAGAATAATAGACATATCTAATTAAATTGATTAAATTAATATTATGTAAAAAAAGTAAGTTGTTCCTCGGTATACCGTGAGTTAAATCATAGAACCAAAAACCTAAATACGATTATACAATCTTAAATACTAAAGAAAGCAAACAAAATTGACAAACAAACACATGTCTGGTTTAAATAAGGAAAGGGCGATTCTAGGGTTTTGCGTCTCTTCCACGTTAGGGTTCGTCTCTTCCACGTTAGGGTTAAGTAAAAATTTATATTTATTAAATATTTATTTTATATAATTTTATTATTAATAAATATAGATATTTTGTTCTCCACCCAAAAAAAAGTTCTAGATCCGCCACTGGTTCGCCCAAAAGGAAAAAAAAAAAAATGAGAGAAGGGTAGTATTAGAACTAAATCTTCATATGCAGTTTCATGATGGTTAAGGTTCTCTTTCCTTTTTGTTAAGATATGTGGTTACGGATCATGTTAAACATGTATATCTCTAGCGCGCTAAGTTAGAAAAGAAACGTTCATTACATACAATGATACATTAGTCGTAATTTAGAAGATCAAACGCAATGTGTATCGCCAAAAAGAAAGAAATAAAAAGTTTGTAAAAGCAAGGTAAATGTAGCAATTGCATTATTTTTACACCAGTCATGTATATCTCATCAATTAGTGATTTTATTTATCAGCATATTAAGAAATAAGCACATAACACGCATGAGTCATAACATAGGATCAGCATCATATCATAAAGCTTTTATACCATTCTTGTTATCATCAATTAGTGATTGCTGTTAAACGAAACTACAAGTAGATGACTCATAATTACATAGGACCTATCTTTGGGTTACTACGTGATAATTGGCTTACCATCTTTTGTAGTTCATAAATTGAAGCGGTCTCACCATAGCTAGTTAAGATTCAAAGCAATTAAAAACATATATATTTATATATAAGTTTTTCTCAAAAAAGTATTTATATGTTCATAATTCATAAAATATTTATGTATGCATGGTTGAGTTGCAAAGATCTTTGAGAGAAACATGTTATGAGATAAAGATACTCCATCGAATATACACCACTGTGTGATGTTGGTGCCCAACGATTGTGTTTCAAAGCGTAGCCTAAAAACAAACCTAATTGTAGAACCATATGGTCCATATCTGTAAAAATTACTGAAACTTTGGTGCAAAACACAAATACAAAAAAATATTGGTAAAGTTTGGTGTGGCTTTTATTAGTTAGAAATCCTCGTGAGTAATTAAGGGAGAGATGCATTGTCACGTCAAATCTTCTGACAGATATTTTAAATCCCGAGATTATACGTTTTTTAATCATTGATCAATGAGATTCATAACCGAAACAAATCACAATCATCATATCACGGCCGTGGGATGATAGGACCAGTCAGGTTTTGTTGATAGTCTCACCGTCCGATCTTCTTTTCACAATTGATTATAAATGTACTAAATAAATTAACGGACGAAAACTGAAATGGTCCAATTTGTGAGACCGTTAAGACAATGAATGCAAAGGAAGGAAGGACCAGCGAGAGTTTAAAGCATTTTGGGAATCGGATGGTTCAAAATAATTTGGGACCCTTTGGTGCCAAATGTACGACAGTGGCTGGTACGTCCCAGCGATGTCTCTTCCCTTGTGGAGGAGGACTCGTTATGGACCACTACTATTTAATTGATGTTTCAAACCTATTTTTCCCTTCTATCTAAGCTTTTTAGTTTCTTTCCCGCTGAAATTTTGTTTTTCTCAAAATAAATTGTGAGTATGAAAACCATTCGTCATATGATGATGACATGTATGAGTATGATATTTGGAGCTATACACGTTTTAAGATTGATATGTAAGATTTTCAGAGGTACAATCGTTTTGAAATCAACACATAGGATTTCTACAGTTAGATATGTATGCTATGAGAACGATAGGTCAGCGTGAGATGGTTACTTTTCCAAAAGGAAAATTTAATTATAAAAGATTAAATATTACTAATATATACGTGATTTATTTTATGTAAGTTAATATTTTATTTCTTTTATTTTACTACCCTATTATTTATAATATTATCAAAAATTAATGTAGATAATTTGTATCCATTAAACTATATGAAAATTCTGGTTCGCCGAAAAAATATATATGAAAAATAAAAGTTTATTTTTAATAGTAAATAAAACTTTCTTATGTTTTCTAAAAAAAAAAATTAATACCAATAAATGATGATGCAATGCTTAGTTTGGCATATAATCAAGAAAGAATGGTTGGATCAGGGAACATATTAGCACTTATGTCCCACACAACATAATGCTATAGTTAGCTGCGATGGTGGTGGATAATGTTACCGGAGCAAGGGATAGGTTGGTATGGGGAGGGACTGCAGATGGGAGCTTCACAGTTAGCTCTGCTTATGCAATGATCACTACAAGTTGGAGTCTGAAACCTGACATGGCCAGTTTTTATGGTCGGATCTGGAGGGTGACAGCTCCAGAATGGGTGCGGATTTTCCTTTGGTTTGTTTGTCATCAGGTTATTTTGACAAATGTGAAGAGGTTTCGTCGACACATGGGTGAAACAAGCGTATGTCAGGTTTGCAAGAGTGGAGAGGAAACAATATTGCATGTATTGCGGGATTTTCCAGTCATTGCGGGAGTAAGGAGGCGTCTAGTGCCGGTACGGAGAATACATAGTTTCTTTGCAGGCACTTTACTAGAGTGGTTGTATAGTAATTTAGTGCCTGTGGAAGGTGATGCAGGATGTGGTTGGGCTACTTTGTTTGCAATGGGCGTATGGTGGAGTTGGAAGTGGAGATGTGGGAATGTGTTTTGTGAGGAGGGTAAGTGTCGGGACCGTGTGAAGTTTGTTAAAGACCTAGCAAATGAAGTCAGTCAAGCTCACAAACTTGCTAGGGAGGGGAACCTGACGGCTGCGCGGGTGGAAAAAATGATCTATTGGAGATGACTAGGGGAGGAGTGGATAAAGTTGAATACGAATGGTGCATCTCATGGGAATCTTGGCCTAGCTCCAGCCGGTGGAGTGTTGAGGGATATGATGGAGAGTTGGTGTGGGGGTTTTGCTCTCAACATTGGAGTGTGTTCCGCTCCGCTAGCGGAGTTATGGGCGTATACTATGGGTTGCATGTTGCATGGAGTCGCAAGATACCACGGGTGGAGCTTGAGGTAGATTCAGAATTGGTTGTTGGTTTCTTAACGTCAGGGATTGGTGAGTCTCATCCTCTGTCTTTTCTGGTATGGTTGTGCCATGGTTTTTTGTCTCGGGACTTGTTAGTCCGTATTCCTCATGTATATAGAGAAGCCAACCGTCTTGCTGATGGTTTGGCGAACTATGCGTTCACACTTCCGTTAGATTTACATATTTTTGAGAATGCACTGTTGGAGATAGCGTCTTTTGTCGAAGATGATATCCGAGGAACTGCATTTCCAAGGAACATTCATTTGTAGTTTCTAATTTTTATGTGTAATAAATTATAAGGAGATTCGTCTCCTTTCCTTCACCAAAAAAAAAAAAGAATGGATCATGATGCAACATGTTCCAGTCATCCGAACACATATTGTCAAGGCAAAAAATGATAAGTACTATGAGTCTATGACTACGATGGAGAAACATATCGAAAAAATTTCGAGGTAAACTTGACAGACAAAAAATATAATTATATGTTATATTTACACGTCTAATTAAATAATTTAATATATTGACAGTTATTCTTGAAATGGAAATCAATAGTAACAAATAGCGTGCTAAATAGAACATTCATCATGCACCTAATTATATTCTATGTTTTTGTCTTTTTTTTTGTTTTTATATAATAAATCAGAACTTTGTTACACCATGTAAACATAGCTCTGCTTTGGACGCTCCATCTAACACATACAAACTTCATGGTTGAGCACATATATGACTATAGTAACCACGTGACGTCCTAATAGATCTATTAAATTGATTTAAGAGTTTGACCCATAATTTTTGGATACGAAGAAATTTTACAACTACGTACGATCTCATTTATGGTTCAATAAAGAATCTACTTTGCATAAGCAAACTGATCTCTTTGCGTATAACTAAATTGCTTACAATATATGCATTATATTGTCAAGATTGACCTTAAGGATCTTCTGAATATAAAAACAAGTCATTGTGTCATAGTGTCTTCGAAAACAACACATCAGTGTTCTCAGAATTTTTTAACCAGTTTTATTGGTCTGCATGTCTATTTACTTTCTAGCTCGAATATAAATAATATCCATGGCGTATGAATGTATGATGTCTCTTGTTGTAGTATAGTTGCAATAAATAAGCACGACATACATTTTATGCACAAATGGTAGACATTTGATGATTTCTCACCGGTCATCTTTTCTTGGAGGACACCCCGGCTCCTCCGACTACATGAGTTATAAACTCAAGCTATGATGGACACATATAGCAAACTCAAGCCTAATTTCAGTTCTCAAGCTTTAAAACTTTATTTAAAGTTACCTGATTTTTAAGGAAGTTCTTCCATTCACACAATATAGCAAATGTTTCATCCTTTATGTGAATGAAAGTCATGGGTATTTAAACAGTTATCTATGATGGACACATATAGGACTATATACATATATATGTATTGTAAGACAAAGAGTTCACAAAATTCAATATCTCCATCATTTTTTTAAGGATACTCTTTCCAAAAAGAAACAAAAAGTAGCTTATTAAATGCTCATGTTACCAAGTCCACTATGTCATATTGATGATTTATGTAACCCTTTTCGGTTTAAAATTTGAGACAGCTCACATTTTACTGTCTTCTGTCTAATAGATTTAGTCCATTAGCCAAAGATTCTTGTATTGTCATTTTCTAATTCTTGTAAAACACCATTTTCCTCTTCCACCTTCATGTGTGTCTTCAATCATAAACATGGATTTTACTAGTTTTTTCCCGAATATTAATGGTCTTTTTTGTTCTTTGATCGGTCAAGCTTCGACATGTAAGCTCACATTTTGCTAAGCAGCTGAGCTAATTAGTACATGTACTCGTTTGTACAGTGATATGTTAATCAAGTTTAACTATTTTAAAACAAACTTTTTTTGTATAGTGCATGAAAAAATATATAATCAGTCGTATGTATAAAGAATATATGGATGGAATCATCTACACCATTTGATGTAAAAGAGCACCAATTTCCAACACAATATGGTTGACAAGCCAACCATATGATTCAGAGCCATGAAAAAGCATAAACTAAAAAAGGCAAAAAATGAAAGAAAGAAAAAACTTCAGAAAAAGCAGAAACATTATTTGAAAAAAGTAAGTGCTTCTTATGTTAAAAAATGTGGGACTAGGAACTGTAATGATATATCAAATCTGTTCGCCTATTTGGAGTCAGCCACTACTAATTACTTCAACCACATTTAATTGAAATACAAAAAATGGAAATTTCGAATTAAAGATTCGATGTTGACAATAATATAATTGAAAGATTTGATTTGGGATCTGAATATCTGATTTTGTTTTCTAAAATTTCCCCAACAGCTTGGCAAAAGTGTAAGGGCTCCAGCTTGTTTACTTATGTGCTTTTTACAAAAAGTAAATTTCTGTAAGATCCTTGTTCCCCTTTTTTCCTTTTCCATTATACTTGTCATAATTAAATCTTTATTTCATGTATAAATATCTTCTGATGAATTGAAAACTTCAGGATTTAAATAGGTAGAGTTCTGAGTGAGAAAAATGAACCATATCTTAGAGAATATAATTATGTATGTTGATCAGTCTTGACATTAAAGACAAACTGAATACAATCTCTAATATACATTGACTTTCTAAGGTCAGCCGCATGATTAATGATGGTCCAAAGACTTCGAAAGAAAGAAACACAAAACTATTTGTTATGTTCCGATTATAATTATATGTCCCTGTCTTCTTTGGCAGAAAACTTATAACTTTATTGAGTTTCTCATAAATTTTGTCTATCTTAGCAATAGTAATAGTGTCTTTGTGTCTCTGATCAAAAGTGTGATTGGTTAGCCTGTAAGTCCATTCTATCGACTAGTAATAACCTTAAAGAATCATAACTTGGTCCTGAAGAAACCAAAACTGCCGCGAGTTTTCACCAGTGTTACGTATGACTTTGGTGTCTTCATCTTATTTTGACCATCCTATTTAGCCTCTAAGTCCATTCTATCGACTAGTACTGACATTAAAAAGTCTAACACCTTTGCTCATACGTTAATGGATTGACCTACGAAATCTTAAAGATAGATTTGATTATTTCATGGCGGCCAAAAATCTAACTGAACTTAATGCTAATAAATTGCATAGTACCTTCCAAACATTAAAAGTAATTATTGAAGCTTCCTCTATATTTTAAACACAATGCTCACATTCAGTCTACGTGTACCCACATATTGGACCACGGTATCAACCATGCAAATGATACTTTCTAAATGTTATAAATTTGACACGCCCATTTTGGAGAGGGATATATGAAACGCGGCTTCATTCATGATACAAAATTTGTAACATCCATTGGATGAACCCCACTAATATTTGTTTTCAACATCATCTTATCTTGCTTCGTCAAGATGTTGGGGCAAAGGAAGCTACACCTCGTCAATATATGTGTCTAAATTGAATTTTTTTAGTACAATGATAATTTATTCTTCCGTAAATCTTCAAACAATTCAAGTGAAACATATTTCAAACCAGTTTCTTCACAAGTTTTAATCGTATTCTGAACAACAATTTATGAATCTCTTTGTTTGCCAACCAAAACGACCGCAATATTAGGTATTTTCTAGTAGTCTTTTTCATATTCCACACGTCACTAATAATTTTTTTTTTCTGATTTTCTCGATATAGGATTCACCATTTGTTACTACAATATCCGGTTCCTTTCGTATAAAACATCAAAGTAAGAAATCAAAATTTCAGGTGGCTCACACGAGGAGGAAACACAAAAATTCATGGAGACATGTAATGAGAGTCTCCATCTACTGACAATTCTAGAACATTAGTTTTTCCATCTAAAACCAATGCCTGTGTTTGAGAAGCAAAAAAAAAGACTTGAATGCTCTCTACAAGGCTATCTATCTATGCACCCTTTAAATGTAGAGTGGCCTTAAATACAAATGCCTTGGCTCTTTCGCTACATATAATAATATCGATGACATCTTCTTCAGCGAGAGACTACTAAAAAAATCGATCGCGGACGAGCTTCCCATTAACAATTAATATATTGTGGTGAACTTTTCTTCTCTTTAATTGTCAAATATAGTCTAGTTGAATATAATTTACAGGTAGAATGTTGCTAAAACATTGTTTTTGTTACACGGAAGTACGTATAACAAGTTTTACCAATTTTTTGGCAGAGTATTAATACGGCCAAGGTAAAAACAACCTGATTATGAGATCCACAATGGAATCTAAAACGGACGTACGATGTTATATATATATGACTAGAGAGATCTAGTATAGATTTCGATATAGCCAAATTAATTAACAAAAATATGACAAGAAAAAAAAAATCATGTGGAGGCCGTACATCTAGCAATAATTGGAAAAAACGGTCAGCAGAATTATAAATGTGCAGGTCTTAATTTTCTGACGAATGTACAAGCTGTGGTCCTAATTTATATGACGCTTCTACTAGGGAATGAAATCATTTCGACAAGGAAATTTCATTGACACACTCATTGGTAGGACACATATAATCAATTATACTTATGTCCGTTAAAAATAAGAGTTTAGTTCAAAGTTAAAAGTTAAAAAGTTAAAACAAATATTATGTATATAACAAACAAAAACCTCACCACAATACTCTGCCAAAAAAAAATTGAACCAAAACAGGGAAGAAAAACAAAGAGCATACCTAACTAGGAAAACTAAAAAAAAAACAAAATACAAAAAAGAAAAGAGAAAAGAAGAAAATTTTAGAAACATAGAAAGAAGGTATAGAAAGATTTACAAAGTGGGTTATAAGCATGCAAAGAGAAGAGGGTCCCCTCTCCTTTGGGGCAGATGATCATCAATTCCCACCACAATCACTCTCACTAAATTTCCTTTTCATTCTTTTCCCCAATTTGCATCGCAGCTGGAAATAAGTCTTTAATTTACATCACCTCTCCTCCCCGTCCAATTCTCCTTTTAAACCAAACCATCAGTTTCCGATCGCTACCGGCAGTTTGGCAAGTTATGTTTTCTTGATTAGAAAACCGATCTTAATCTTCTCAACTGTCTATAGTCTATAGGTTTGATCATATTTTCTTGACTTGCTCGTCTTGTTTCCAACACTTGTCTATGTCTTCAGCTATTCTCTTTGCGTCCATTGATGCTCCAGAAATCCCACGTTTTGTGAATCCGACCGCGTATAGCCCACATTCCCCTCTCCATCCCTCTGGGAACTCTTGTATTGGAAATCCATCTTTCTTACTAAACATTTTATTCTCCTGAAATATTATTTGTTTTCCAAATCCCATTTAATACAAACTTTATTACAATGGATATATTTCTAGTCTTATATAAGAAAATAACAATAAATATGTGTTAACCAATATTACTATCATTTATTGATTACCTTTAGCCAAGAGGGTACGTTGCTTTTGTAGCCAGTTGCCAATATTATGGCGTCAAATCTCCCCGTTATACCGTCATCGAACTCAACTTCATGTCGTTTTAACCTTCTTATCCCGGAACACACCTTTTTACCATTAACAAAATCAACATCAATATCAGTAAAACAGGTCTTAAGCATGCATGTATATGTATCATATTTGATTAGATATAACCGTACACCGTACCTTGATATCTCCGGTTTTGATTTTGGCGAGTGTGCCGACGTCGAGAACCGGAGTTTTGCCGGAGATATTTTTGAGTTCAAGTGGGCCTAACTTAGGCCGGTTAAGACCTAACAGGGTTGTATCCCCGAGGATGAACCGGGAAACAACCAAGAGGAAACGGTCAACGAGCCGGATGGGCAACCATTTGAGTAAGAACATGGACAGCCCAAAAGTCGAAGTACCCAACATCTCTCGTGGTAGGACGTGCACCTTCACCAGTTAAAAATATAAAAATAAACTCAAATTAGCAAAATACTGCAACTTTATAATTCGGATGAGAAAAAATCATAATTATAAAATAATATTTAAGAGATTTTTTTTTTTTTTTTTGGGGATGAGAATGTTTGCGCGTGCTCGTTACAATCCCAATAAAGTTGTTGTTCTCATAGTATTTATTCTTTGAAAATGTTATAAAAATGATATTATGTATTAAAGAAATTAGGTAAACCTCTTTTTCATATAAAAAACTATATTAACAATTGTTGGAACTTGAAGTCACAAGGGCCTAAAAGAGAGAATAAATTCTTAAATTAGGATAATACCAGCCTTTGTATTTTCCCGTAAATTTTACGAATTTTCTAAACAGATTTAATAATAAGAATATCAATCTGAAAAGCAAAAGAAATATGATACTTTTTTTTTTCAAAAAAGTAATATAAAACAAAAAATAGGAAAAAAAGTTGCACATGATTTCAGAGAAATCATAATAAAGAAAAGATAGTTAAATGTCCAAAGAAAATATATTTCTTAAAAATATTAGTTTAGGCTTTAGACACCATTTGTATAAAATTTGGTTTGTTTTAAAAATACTTACAATAATAAAAAATCTTATAACTGATAATAGTAAAAATAAGAAATAAGATGCATAGTAAGGGTAAAGAAACTTACAACTATTTTTTCTTCAAAATCATATGTGGTCATTTAAGCAAATACTATTTTCTATCATATTTAAGAAAAAATTTTTTTTTTCTTCTAAATCTCATTTAACTATAGAACATAGAAAACATATATATTGGTGGAACGGAATTTAGTACAATCTAGACTATTATATTGATATCGGATAATACTTACAGAAATGCACACATAATCCTAGAAAATGAAAAAAAACCTAGAAAACAAAAAGAAATTTTTATTAATAAAGTAGGTAATATCTTGAGTTAAGAAAAAAGAAAAACAGTTAATATCAGAAGAAGATCAACTTGAATGAAAAAGCTTTTCAAGATTTTGTTTTTTAGCATAGAAGAAGAACTCCACAAAACATGAAGGAGCCAAAATATCGAAAACGCATACGAAAAAAGTTAATTTAATCTCCAAAATACTTTCTCTTTTAAAAAACTCAAGAAAACAAAAAAAAAAGCAAAAGAAAGAGAGAAAAAAAAAAACTCACAGCGTCTCTGACAACGAGAGAAGGCTGAGCACCGAAGTTGCATAGATCCAAACAAACCTCCATACCGGAGTTTCCACATCCGACAACAAGAACCCTTTTTCCAGCGAAATCTCCACCGGTCTTGTAATGACTCGTGTGCTTAACTACCCCGGTGGCGGCAAACTTGTCCATCCCCTCAAACCTCGGCACCACTGGCTCCGCATTCTCCCCCGTCGCCGCTACTAACCACCGGCAAACATACTCCGTCGTGCCTTCTTCTCCCACGCTCGTCACGCGCCACATCCCAAGGTTTTTATCAAACTCAGCCGACTCAACCGTCTGGTTGAACTCGGGCTTTATGTCAAAACTCCGAGCGTAGTCCTCAAGGTACTCGATGAACTGTTGCTTCGTCGGGTAGGTTGGGAAATCGGCCGGAAAGGGTATTATCGGAAGTTCACAGAACTGTTTAGGGAGGTGGAGGTGAAGACGGTCGTAGGTCTTGAGCTGCCATAGTGATGCTATACAGTTTGATCTCTCGAGTAGTACGGACGTGATTCCTCTCTCCTTTAAACACGCAGCCGTGGCTAGCCCCGACGGTCCGGCGCCTACGATCACCGGTCCGGTGACGACGCAGATACGACGTGGTGACGTCATGCCTCGGTGGTGGCTAGACAAGTAATCATGTGCTAGTTTACCTTCAATCTCTCTCTTCCAACAGAAATCCATCAAGAAAATAACTTCTCTTTGTTTCTCTCTCTTGGCTTTTATATATATAGAGAGAGAGAGACTTGGTGTGTGTGCGTGTTTTGTAATGTGTATTAATAAAGTACGTATTGATTAAGAGAATACGAGAAGGGTTTGTAGTAAAGAAGTGGTGGTGGTGGTGTTGAGACTAATTAAGAGCAAAGGACAGATAGAACAATTTGACATTGATGGCATGGAGTAAGTTAAGTTAAAAAGAACACACAAAAAACAAAAAGAGAGAGATGGTAAAAACTTTTTTTGTTTAGTGAAAGGTATTTATAATGGGTTTTGAAGAGAGAAAATATTCTCCAAATATCGGAATCAAAGAGGTTAGGGTTCGGATTGAATCTGCTGAAAAAGAGGGAGAAAGAGAGAGATCTTATCCAAATGAGAAGAATGAGTAAAGAGATAGTGAGAGATAAGCGTTGTGTGTTGTGTTTTGATGAGAGTAGAAACCGGAGGAGGATGATCAGAGAACTACGGGTCTCTTAAATCGCCATTCAAACTTATATGAGAGAGAGATTGTTAGTTGTGATGTGACTATCTCTTATGTGTGATTGATTATGTGTATATTTATATGATGAGTGTGCGTATATGTGTGCTTAATTAGTTAAAAAAAATGCTTAAATAGGGTGTTTATATATTTAATGGACTTCTCTTTTTAGATTGCCCACCTGTGAGATTTTTGGTGTTCCACTATATAACTTTTGACTCTTTCTTTACCTTATGGAAATCTCAAAGATTGATGTAACTAATCTTTTGATTGTCTTATGCTCAACCAATGGGTGCACAAATAATATGATTATGTTTTTAGTTGATATAAAATTTAATATATATTTTTGTTTACTACATCATTTCAGCATTATATTTATATACATTAATTACTTTGCAAAATATTTTACATATCACTGTTTATAAAATATGATGAACTTAGGAATTCCTCAATAGAAAATTAGTCCACAACATTCGCAAATACAGCAATCTGTTCATCATGCAGTTACTAAGAATCTTTGATGTATATGCATTCAAGATATTAAGATATAAAAATAAACTAAACTGTCAAAAGTTCGAAACATTAAATGGTATTCATAATTTTCAGTAACCCATCTAATAGTGTAAAACATTATATGCATATATTTATATTTCTTCATCGTCCTTTTTTAATTATTAAGCTAAATTGATGATAAAAATGCAATAAATCAAATAAAAATACTATAAAATTATGTCTAAATTGTTAAGATCCCACCTGGACAGTTCAAAGTACTACCATTTATATATAAGAGATATGTAGCTAGTTTACTAACTAATTGGTTTTGAGTTAATAGCTCATAAAATTTTAAAATGGTATCAAAACATTGTTTATTAACCCGTATATGAAGGCCTAAAAAGGTTTATTGTAACGCTTCGACTGTCATCTCTTAGTGCGTTCTATATCCAATTTCAGTCCATGGGCCTACCTTATTCAATGGGTTTCACGTCCTCTCATTATGCCTGTGAGCTCATCCATATCCGACGGCCGGTTTGCTACGTCCGGAAGGTTTTAAAGACTTGTTATCGTTCCTATAAACTGTTCCTATAAATCACCACATGATATTTCCCTGTGTTTGTCCTTACTCGCACAGTTCCAACAGTCACTTCCCGGAAGATCACCCATCCTGAGACTACTCCAACATAAGCATGCTTAACAGTGGAGTTCTTTCAAGACCACTAACTGAAAAGATAAGTACACTTTGGTAACAGATGTGGTTAAATCAATCTTTTAAACCTCTCCGCAAGTCCCTGAAACCGAGGTGTCATATTTATTAATGGTCCAGAGTGATATTCTGTTTGAAATGAATTATTAAGAGTAATCGTCAAAGTTTGAAAGAACAAACACTAGCTAATATATACTCTCTCTGTATAAAAACAAGGATGATTTTTTAGGATTTTCACATAAATTAAGAAAAAGCATTTAATGTTTAGATAAAAATGTATTATTTATTTATAACAGCACATTTCTCATATCTATTAAACAATAGTAATTCATTAAACATTTAAATTATCATTTAATAACTTTAAAAAAATTTACAATGTTTTAGTATTATTTGAAAAAAGTTTACAGGAATTAATCTTTGTGTACAAAAAAAAAATCCTAAAAAATCATCCTTTGTGATACCGAAAGAGTAATAGACATGAGTCAATCCACTTATTATCTATTAGTTTGAATTGGAAGCCATAAATCTTTTATAAACATATGTTTGATACATAATTGCTTATAATGAAAACTAATATTTTTCATCACGAGCTTTGCGAGTTAGAAGACCTACATTGTCATTTCAATTTTGCTTGCTACTAATTCAAGTAAAGGAAACTAATATTATGTTCTCCAAATCAGTCGACATCAATTCCCAGTTTGGTATGCTTTTCGATTTCAAACCAGATGTAGTACTAATTCAATTGAATTTGTTTTCACATCGAGCAAAAGCAAAAGCGAAGCGCCGGATTTTTCTTCTACACTCTTAAGTATCCAACATATCTACAATATCATTTATAAATTTTATGACTCCATGTTTTACGAGTTAATTACTTGATAGGGACTTATCTTATAACTCCATTTATAAAGTTTATGACTTCATTTTTTAATATATTTTTTTCAAACACACAGAGAACCCAAACTTTAAAAAAAAAAATTTTAAAGTTAATTTAACTTATTGTAATTATGTAAAAGAGTGTAAAAATGAAAATGACCAAGAAAATAAATATTTTTGAAAAAAGTATCTAAAAAGGAATATTTCTAACACATTTAATATCTAAAACACAAATTTACATATGATGCTTGGGTTTATTAGAGCATCTCTACTAGACATTTCTCTCACAGTTACTCTTATGAATGGGGTCCAAAAACAAAATAAAAAATTCATTATTTGATTCAGTAAAAAGAGAATCGTTTCTTATGTTGTTTGTGGAAGCAACGATTCTCAACAAATATCAACAGATGTCGATTTTTGAGTGGTTATTATTAATTGTGATTAAAATAATATATATATATATATATATATATATATATATATATTTTTTTAAAGAAACGTTGAGAGCGGTGCTGGGCTGGTGATAGTCTTAGATTCTAGTTTTTTTTTAAGATATAGTTCTGGTTATGAAATATTTGTTTCATGAAAAAAATTATGAAGTATTTCATATTTAAAAATAACAAAAAGAGAAATTTTGGCCTAATAAGTGACATTTTGTGTAAGAATCCCATGTTTTACTATTTGCGCTATCAGCAAATCGTAAACCATAAAAAAAATACATGTTTATAAATCAAAGTATGAATATGTAGAATATGATACCCTTTTCCAATGTGGGCCGTAAAACAGATTCAACAATATTCCTTAGTTGCAATGATCTCAACCGTATATTGAGGAGAACGATCCTTACCTTCAAAGAGTTTTTGTTTCTTTTTTTGGCCTCCAAGTTCCAAGTGAAGCAAGTTATTGTAGGAAAGACTCTCATCACTGGATTAGTTACATAATCATAGTTAATGTAACATATCAAAAAGTTTGTTTAGATGTATAAAAGAACCTAAATGAACAATTAACTTTAATTGTAGACAATTTATTTTTCTTCTATGGTTATATCAAAACTAAAACTTTTAAAATGTGTTTGAAAAGATGTTATTTATTGAGTTAATTATGAAAAGCCACTTTTTTAGTGGCATTTATGGATTTTGCCATTTTGGCTAAAATCTTATGGATTTGCCAATTTTCAAGATTTTTAAACACAATTTTACATATTATGTCTGGGTATGTTTTTTTGCAAAAAAATTTCACAAATGTATAGATTTTAAAGTGATTAAAAGTGGCAAATCTAAAATATTTGAAAAAAATGGCAGATTCATAATAATTGGAGTGAAAAGTGGCATAATCCATAATAATCCCGTTACTTATTTGGGTATTTTCTGGATTTTTTTTCTTGCGCAAAAACCAATTATATTAAGTAAATGGTCGGAGACTTTCTTCTAAAGAAAGCTGTTCCGGTATGGAGGTATTATCATCTTACATATCTACCATTATGCACCATATAATACCATTTCTATATATAGCGATAGCTCACTGTAGAGTGGTAGCTCATTGTACTTACTAAAACGTAGATGTAAACCCATATGAAGTGTCGTGACTTGCCAGCCACATAGATAGTACATTTGGCAACTTTGTACTTCAAATGCTCTCTTTTTCCAAATGGTACCATTTTATATTTATTCTTTTTGCCTCTCCTCAATAATCAATTTAATTGCTAAGCTTCTATTGGATGTGTATGGGCATTATTATAACAATTTCTTTTAGATTTATGTCAAGGGAGTCTTTGCTTTAATTTTTAAAAAGATGTCACAAAAACAATAATAAATCTAAGGTGGTTGATGAGTGATTAATCATGAGTAACAGTATTAGAAATTTTGGCTTTAATTAGAAAATCTAGCACGACGTAGGTGTTTTTTAATTTTGTATTTTCTCACGCACGATATATATACATATATGTATATATATGATTAATAATAATAATAATAATATCTAATAAGTATATTAAATTTTGTCAGAATTACACAATGTATTAATGTTTATCACTTACTTACATTAAAGCATTATATATAGTTACATCTTTTTTAAACAATTTCCCTCCAGATTGGGTAACCAATCGAGAAGTTTTATTTTAGTTTAAGGTGAGGTTGACAAAAAAAAAAAGCATTATATATAGTTAGGATTATACAGTACAACCTCTATAAATTAATAATCTTTAAATTAATACTCCCTATAAATTAATAAATTCTTTCGGTCGCAAGTTGGACCGGTGTAAAAAATGACACATTTCGATAAATTAATAAGATAATAATATTTTGAAAATCCTGTATAAAAATATGGTCCCATTAATATCATAAATTAATAATCAAATAATAATAATATATATATATATATATCTAAAAAATTTAGTGAAATATGACTCTATTGTTGTTTGCATATTCTTGAATTTGCATTTTTATTGGAGTTTATCTATAATCTTTTTCATTGTCGTCTTCTCAAATCGCATCCAAAAATTGTGGGAAGTCGTAAATGCGATAATTGCTTCTTTACATGTAATTGATTCTAAAATTACCGCAATATCTTCTTCGACTTCATCATTACCATAAATGATACTAGTAAATGATAATAGTAGCAATTTCTTCTAAACTCTAAACTTAAAATATTTATCATTTTTACCTAAACTCTAAACTTAACAATTACGATAGCCAAGATTATAAATTAAGATTTTTAAAAAAAAAAAAAATATGAATGATAACAAAAATATCTTATTTTGTAATATAAAATTTCAAAATTATGAAAATTAAAAGTATCTTCATAAATTAATAAAATATTAATTTATCGATAAATTAAGACCTCTATAAATTAATAAAATTTCATGGTCCCGACCTTATTAATGTATAGAGGTTTTACTGTATTATGAAGTAATTGGACCAATCTAATTACCGAATCTTATTATATATAGTTGATTCTCAAAGTTAGTTACTCACCAGATCGTGACACGTGTTAGTTTTAACGATCAGAGATCAAAGTTAAAAACTCACCAGATCGTGACATGTGTCAGTTTTAACGATTAAATATCCAAGTTAGTAACTCATCAGATCGTGACATGTGTCAATTTTAACGATCAGAAATCACATATCAAAGTTAGTAACTCATCAGATTGTGACACATGTCAGTTTTAACGATCAGAAATCACAGTTTTCAAGATTGGTAAAATGATGCATAAGATAATTGTAATCTTATTATATTAAAAAAAAACTTTGTTAAACCTAAAAGGAAAAAGATTGTAAATACACCCCTCTATATAAGCAAAGAGATGATAATATATTTTTCACCAAACAAATTAATTTCAATTACCTTTTTTGTTCTTGGTATTTTTTTTTTTTATTAACCTTTTGTTTGACACATCATTGTTCTTGAACAAGTCTCGAAGGCAATTTGTTTGTTGTCTAATCGAAGCAAGTATATAAAAAGATTTCTAGATATTACTACTTGTTTTCATCGTCGTTTCTTTGAATTTTGTTTTGTTTCTCAATTTCATAATGCATACTACGCAATCTTTGACTTTGATGTGTTAACAAAATTTTTTATGCATAATAACTAAGGTTTTTAGGATTAACAAATTTCTCACGGTGTTATTATTATTTCATTTAATTTGCAAGACAGGTAGCATAAAAAAAAGATGAATACATAAATGCAAGATAACAACAGAGATTATATAACACCAGATCAACTAAGCAGAAAGCATTTTTATCGTCGAACGACAATACGTCTTACAAGAAAGTGGGAAGCAAGAAATTAAAAAAAAAAACAATGAGCTCATTGGGATAAATTTTCTAATAAAATAAAAAAGAGATTAAGGAAAATATACAGAAAATTAGTAATTTTTAAAAATGTTAATACTCACTTCTATATAAACATAGATCGTCTCATATTATTCATCTAACAAAATAATTTATTCAAAAATATTACTTTCAACTTTGTTCTATTGGTCAAACTTTTTTAATGGGAAGACAAAATTTCCTTATTTTTTTAAACAAAAAAATACTCCTACTTTCTACTTTTTCAGCTTGGAATAGGTAAGATTAATATGTTGACCCAAAAAAATGGAAGATTAATATATGCATCTTCTTTTCTTATACTGAATTTTAAAATTTATTGTAGTAGTTTCAGATTGTTTTATTTAATTTATATTTTCATCTTTGAATTATTTGAGATTCATATATTATCGTACTTATAATTTTCTATTATTTCATTAATTATGTCAAATTAATTTTCTTCTAATTTCTCAATCTTGATTGGTTGGTCATAGACCTATTTTTTTTTTTTTGCAAACATAATTGTTACCATTCTTTCAATCTCAAAAGGAGATAAAGAGG
Organism: Camelina sativa; assembly: GCF_000633955.1. NCBI lineage: Eukaryota > Viridiplantae > Streptophyta > Magnoliopsida > Brassicales > Brassicaceae > Camelina > Camelina sativa. The sequence continues at coordinate 17,143,894 of NC_025704.1, forward strand.
AGAAGGTCATCAACCTAATGGTTGGATAAAAAAGACTAATCAAAGACAAGCCTACAACAAACATAGATAGATTGGAAAACATAAATCGTTGTTGATAGATCTATAGGAGCTTGAAGACAGAGGCTACTTCATGGTGTGTCAAAGAAACTTCCATGAATACATTGGAAAATTTACAATTAGTTACTATTAAAAGATTTTGTGATATTGGAAAAAAGTCTTTAGTTTTACTGGTTGCTGGAGCAGGCCACTTTGAGATAGCTAAAAGACGTTAATATGTTCTTTCCACACAGGAGAAAGGCAGAGCCGAGATTCTCTCTATGGTGGAGGAGGTTGGACGCACGGTTATATCCCCAAGGGAGGAAGGTGGGAGAGGTTGGACGCAAGGTTATATTCCCAAGGGAGGAAGGTGGAGCGAAGGTTCTCTCCATGGTGGAGGAAGTTGGACGCAAGGTTCTCTCCATATAAGGGAGGAGGGCAGAACCGAGGTTCTCTTTATGGTTTATCATACACTATTGTGATGTAATTTATTTTGTATTCCAAATGTTTTTTGAGCCAACAATTTTAGTGATTATAGAAACTATGCAAAAGTGAAAGTAAAGAGACATATAATAGCTGATTTAGTTTGTTCATATACACATTTTCTAGGTGGTGGTAAATAATATATTTGTAACATACAATATACCTAGGTGTAAAAAATACACTTTTAATGGTAACATACATAAAAGATTTGTATATGGGTATAAATCAGTGTATTATAGCAAAATATTTTTTTATAAATAATGTACAATAAATTTTAAATACATTTTTATTAGCTTTTATTTTATTTACAAAACTTTAAGCCCGCACATCGGACGGGTCCTTATCTAGTCTTATTATATAAAGTTGGGTTTTGAAAGTTAGCCATAAACAAGATTTTGACATGTGTCAAGTTTATATCAATCTGTGTAAATGTTAGTATTTAATAAGAGGGATTTGAGATTACAAAAATATATATATATATATATTTTGTTTTAAACAATATTAATAATGTAAAAAGATAATTATAAAAAAATTTACCAAATTACAAAAAAAAAATTAAATAGGTAAGGTTAATATATAAAAAAAATTAATATATGCGTCTTCTTTTTCTAATACTATATTTTAATCTTTAATGTAGTATTTTTAAATCTGTCCTGTCTTTATCTAGTTAAAGTATAAATCACCGCAAATTGTGAAAGTCTTTCAAGTATAGTGAATGGTTGACCAACGATTAATTAATTTATTTACACTTTGTATATATTCAATTCCCGAAATTGTGACCTATTGTAGGTTAAGAAATGAAGTTTATTGAAAATTTATTGTAGTCTTGTTTGTGAAAGGGTACAGCTTTCCATCTTGAACATGGTGTAAAGAGAATCATCTAAAAAGGATCTTTATATATGGTGTGGTGTGGATAGTACTGTTAATTGTAAAATTGTCTACAGAATCTCCTTGTCATGGAAAACTGAAGAAATCATTTGCTTGTATAAAGTTAATCATTTACACAAACAAAAATATTTTTAAATATTTTCATATGATATTATTTCCGACTACTTTACTAAACAAAAATAAAAATCAAAACCATGGAATGCAACTTCTCTTCCATTACCGGATCAAGGTTTCTCTGATGATGTGGTGGAAAACATTGAGTATGTGTTACGTCTCATGCAACGAGGAGAATTAAGTAGTTCACATAGGCTTGCGATTCCTTGGATCCTTTGGGGTATATGGAAGGCGAGGAATAGCTCTGTTTTTGCAAATCGAAGGCAAGATCCACATGTAGTGCTGGCATTAGCTTTAGAAGAGTCGGAGTTTTGGATCCAACATCAGCATGTCAACTCTCAGGAAGAGTGCAGTGAGGCTCGAGGGGGAGCGACACCTTCCCCGACTTGGACAAGACCCCTTCCGGGGATCACCAAATGTAATGTTCATTGCTCTTGGGTGAATGCATCTTCTTACTGTGGGGGAGCTTGGTTATTACGTGATCACGAAGGATATGCTATTCTGCATGCTAGAGATGCGTTTTTACCAGTGGCGAATAGAATTGTTGCAGAACTACATTGTATCTGGTGGTGTCTCACAAGTGTGCAGGTATTGCGGTTTGCGAAGGTTGAGATTTGGTCAGACTGTAATGCGGCAATATCAGCGTTGGACAATCCGTCTGCTTGGCCAAAATACAGATCCCAGCTATTGAAAATCCAACGAGTGATGCAGGAGATGGGAGAGGTTACTTTTAAGCTCTCCTCTTTGAAAGCTAATTCTTTGGTCAGGGAGATTGCTGGGAGTGTTACTCGTGACGGTCGTCTTACTTCTTATTTGGCTAGGGGCGGACCGGCTTGGTTACACGGAAGGATTGAAGAAGAACGTCGTCAAAGATCCTGAGTGTAGAAGCTCTGTTTTTGGGTTAAGATCTTAATTCGTTATGTTTTCAATTCTTTATTTTTTCTCTGCAACATTGGTTGTTTCATTTTATTATTATTTCAAGAGTTAAAAAAAAAAAAAAAACCATCCTGAATTTTAGTGTATCTTTTGAATAAATACAATAATACATGATGGTTGTAATATCAGAAGTTATCTGATTAAGATTTAATCTAAGGTAAGACTAAAATAGAAATTCTTAAAATATATGTGTGTGTGTGTACCTACACTTTTTAGTAGGAAAATAATAATTTGTTAATATAAAAATATTTATCTATTTATAATCTCTTTTTTTGTTTGCCGTCAATCTATTTATAATCTTTTTGATATAATTTTTTTTTATTAACTAATAAAAACTATTTATTTTGGTATAAACATTAAATAGTACCTTATATACATACGGATACCACATTAAATAGTACCTTATATACATACGGATAAGTATTTCAACTACAATATTTTTAGGTTTTAGTTTTTACTTATCTTAATGTTATATGTTCATATAGTTTTTCCTTGGGAATATATCCTCGTAGAGAATCCTTCCATATATACTAATATTTGAGTGTTAGAAAATTAGAAAGTTAATAGCGTAGATTAGCTCTATTTAATACCCGTGTTAGAGCACATATTGAAATTCATTTTATTTATATTGTAATTTTTATATAAAATATCATTTATTATGATTATTTTTTAAAAAAATTTTGGTTAAATATTATGCAATAAAATCATATGCTAAATATGATGACTCGAAAAAAGACACTTATTTTGTAAGCTTTATATTGTTAATAATTCTAGATAAATACATGTGCTATAACGTTGGTTAAATTTTATTTTATACAAAATTTTGTATATTTTCTATTTTAAATTTTAAAATAAAATTTTAATATGTCGTGTTAGTTTATGTAGTAGTCAACAATATATTCTACATCATGACTTGAATGTCATTATAAGATATAATTTTGTGAATTTGGATTTTAAAAAGCAAGTTATTATATTATGAGTAATTTAATATATTGTTATACTTTTGTTTTAATATATTTGGTTTTTTAGAATTCTTTCATATTATAGTGACATAGTATTGACATTGCTATAAAAAATCAATTTAGAGTGTTTATAGTTTCTAACTTTCATATCAATTTTCAATATTTTAAAGATATTTCAAAATAAATCATTTAAAGTTTATTATATCATAAAAAATTATAAAGTTTAACAAAAAATATGAAATTTTGAATATTCAAATTTTAACCCGTTGCTCGGTAAATTTTTTAATTCAATAAATATTATTTTTAACGAATAATATTACTAAAGCTTGAATATTTTATAGATTGAACAATTTATATTTGTTTTTAATTTAAAAATTCAACTTATGGTATATCCGGAAATAAAACTATTTTCTAATTATAATAAATAATATGATAATTTATTTGTTTAACAAAATAGACTCATATATAAAAATGAGAGGTGAAGTATAATGATAATTAACAAATTAATATGTTAAGTTAGATATCAAAATATTTTAATATGGATGAATAATTTAATAAAAGAAATTAATATGGTAAGTTAGATGATATCAGATGATTCTTTAGAATATTATCTTTAAGATTTTCGGAAATAAATGAAAGTTGCACCCACTATTTAACTTGTAACCAGTTAATCTATCAATTAATCTATAACCTATTTGTAACCAACTTATTAAAAGTATATAGTCTACAAAACAATGTTGTGTACTTCCGTTTTATTATAAAGGGGAAGTACACAACATAGTTTTTGTAGACTTTATATTTTTAATAAATGGTTACAAATGGTTACAAATAGGTTACAGATAGGTTATAGATTAATCCATATATTAATATTAATAGTTACACCTAAATATTAAGGATATACCAAATTGATTGATATATTAATGGTAACAAATAAAATCATGGATATTCCAAACTATATTTTTGGAAGATTTTAGTCATAATCACGTTGTTTCCAAAGATCTTTAAACACAATATTACAAATTTATTTTCCCATATTTTATCGATAGAGCACAACGTTAACCGACTAAAATAAAAATAAATTGATAGCTGATAAAATCGTATTCTCTCTCAGACACGATTCCTGAGACACCTCAACTAACCAAGCTTTCCGACGCCGGTGGGGCTGCTGCTCGCCGGCGTCGGGATCTCTCCGGCACATCTCAATCTCGTTCCCGATCTGTTTCTTTTAGTGCTCTTTTTTGCAGAATTTTTCCCCAATTTTTCGTTTTATTTAACCCTTCTCAAACTCTCTTCGTTATCACCTCCATCCCAAACCCCGACCTCTGCCTAATCTTTCTGGCTTTCTTTCCACCGAAGATGGACCGTAATCGACAAAGATCTCTGCATCATTTAGGCAGCCGCTACAACCATCCGTCTTTTTGGCGATTGATGGCGAAACTAGGGTTCTCCCCAGTGGACTTAGTTTCCAAATTTGATTCAGTTTTTGGCCAATGTTCAGCTTCCGCTAATTCTACAAGCACCGGAGATGGTATTTGCATCGCGAATCCTTCCGTCAAGACCGGACAGACTTCTCACCCAGCCCTTAATTTGGCAAGCGTTTGTGACTCTAGGGTTTTCCCCAGTGGACCTAGACTCCAACCTCGAATCAAGACACAACCACCGGCCAAGCCCGCCGATCTATCACGCACAAGAGTTGCTTTTTGCTCCGCAAGACTCTCTGCAATTTCCGGCCAGCCGCCTCACCCAAACTCTTCGATTGGAAAACTAGGTTTTCTCTTGGTGGACCGTGTCCTATCTACAGGCCCACTAAGTTTACCAAAAGTAAAGCCCACAGCTTCAACCCCCAGGTCCATTAATTCTGAACTTCCACTAATCTCGTTCCTAAGTGTATGTCGTTTTGGTGATTGTAAGAGTTTTCGACAACTTCTACAATTTATATCGACACTCTTGACTCGGGATAGCTATTATCAAGTGCGAACCCTGGTTAGAAGCGATTACTCGAAAAAATCTGTTCATCAAAGCTTAAGGCAATCGAGCCTCCCGCCTCTGTCTTCTATCAATTCCGGAGATAAATCCCATCCAATTGCTGATCCATCGCTAAATCCATGTAAGTCCAATTATGATCTTGTGATCCATGTGTCGATGCCATATTATAGCCGATGGTGTAATCAAGATCACTTTCTCTATGGTTCCCATTTGAGAAGTGATTCGTCATCGTTGCTATGGCTCTGCTTAAATTCCTTGAGAATCATGGCACTAGACTTCAGTTTGGTCTTGTTATTTGAACCCTCTTGCTTGAAGCTTTATGGCTCTTTGATCCCGATTCCAAGTTGTCTCTTTGACTACGACTTTGGTCTGTCCAAGGCTAGTTGTTCGTCGACGGCAGCTCTAACAAATATCTTCAAGCTTCAGAGCATTTTCAACCATGCTCGAAATCTTGTCAAGCTACTTCTCCGTGAACTCAAACCGGTAAGAAGCTCAGCTCAGACTTCTTCATTAACGCCAACTCATCTTATGACAATGGCTATCACCTTTTCCACTGATTTGATCATGGAAGAGTTTGTCGACAATCTTGATCTCACATGTTCCAAGTATCTTCCTGAATTTGGCTCAAAGCTCTCAAGAACATATTGCCGACTGTTTCTATCTTTAATTGTTTTTTCCTTGTTCTTTGGCATTGGGGAATGCCCTTTTATCTTGTATTGTAACCACTGCTTGTATGCTACTTCACTCTCTTGAGTAATGAAATGCAAGTGTTTGACAAAAAAAAATAAAAAAATAAAATAAAAGAGCACAACGTTAACCAAAGATAGATTACGAAATTGATATATTGATTGGTTACAAGTTAAGTAGTGGGTTACAAGATAGATTACGAAATAATATTTAACCAGTGTTATAGCATGGGTACTTATCTAGAATCATTAACAATATAAAATTTACAAAATAGGTATTTTTTCAAGTCTTCATATTTAGCATATGATTTTATTGCATAATATTTTATCAAAAAAAACTTTTAAAAACAATAACATAAATTATATTTTATATAAAAAAATATAATATAAATAAAATAAATTTCAACTCGTGCTCAAGCACGAGTCTTAATAATTTAATAGTATATTATGACGAGAGCAAAAAAATATAGTAACGCCATAATAACTTTAGGAGGGTTGCAAACGCCTGAGGATTGGCCCGTTTTCTCGAACCTGCTGGAGGAGTTATTCTCGCTCAGATCTTCTTTTCCTTCCTTCACCCTGACCAGGATCACCCGCGAGCTCAATGTAAGGGCAGATTGTCTTGCCCGTTCTTCAAGATTATTACCTTCTGAAATTTCATTTGTAAACTCTTTTCTTCCGGTTTGGGCGACCAATCTGGGAGTTATCTTTTAATTTCATTAATGTTTGGTTGAAAAAAAAAAAAAAAAACTTTAGGAGGGTATACCAAATTGGTTATATTGCATGCTGATCAATAAGTTTAATTCAAATAGTTTTAAAGGATACCAATTTCATTGTATTGCATGCCGACTAACTGGTTAACGTAAATGATACCGAATTCGTACCCCAGTTTTAAGCTTCTCGGCCTGCCTTTTTGCTATTTAAATGGTTTTGTCATTTGGCTTTTGGTCATATATATTTAGAAAAAAAAATTTCGTCATTTCGGATGTCATGTCACCACGAGAGATAGAGAGAATTCATTGGATGTGGATTTGAGTGGAGTAAAGATCCCCAAGCAAGACAAAAATACACATACCTAATCCTATTTGTTTAATTGACCACTTCGAGAGTTAATAACGTAAATTAATCAAATAACATCAGCCAGTTGAATCTAGCAACCGACCCAACCATGTACCTGGTAAATGTGATTATTTTAGAGTAATACTAGTAACTACAACCAGATTTAAAAAGAATTGAGAAAATAGCATTGAATCATAAAATTTTAGAAATTATCATTATTCAATGATGTAAAAAATCAAAACTGTCCTCAAACAAAAGAAAGAAGATGTAGCAGCATAATATATTTTATAAAAAATACGTCATTTAATAAAAATAACATATCATAGTAAAAGAATAAGCGTTTTATTTAGAGAAATCATGTATTTTTGACACAAAAATTATGTATTTCTTAAAAGTTATATATGATCTTAATAAATACCGTATAATATAAAAATATGCATGTTGAAAAAATGAAAGACGATGAAGATTCTAAAAAAAATTTGACATTCGGTGAAATAAAAATAGAGATATTTCGCTGTTGAAAGAAGAACTCACACATAAATATGCAGAGAGTTAGGATGACATTATTGTTGATGGTATCAGAGAGGTAAAGAAGATGGAGAATGAAGAGCACTTGGAGAATGAGGAGAGAGGAACTGATGGTGGTAAAAAGGTAAGGGATGAAGATGGACAGGAATGAGAGTTGTTGAATCCTTGAACTCAATTAAAAAAAAAAGGAGAGAAGATGAAGGAAAATGTATTGTATAGTTTGGATACTATTTGGTCAAATGGTAGTTCCTTAATTTCTCTCTAACATTGTGCTATCTAGTACATATACCCTTTATTTTAAGTAAACTTGGCTACTATTCATACAATGCACGAGATTTCAAATTATAGTGAACTGGTTAATAAAAATGAAACAAAGAATATCTATATTAACTATGTAGCATTTTCATATTATTTTTAAATCCTGAAACTCAAGAAATTTCTTATCAAAATCTCTGTATCGGCGAAAACAAACTGAATTCTGTATAATCATATTGTAATGTCCGTGAACCGGAAAATTTCATTTTGTGCATCGATCGATGTAACTGCGCGGATTGTGTTGAAGTTAGTTCTATTTTTTCCGATTTAACGCGTTTTAGTTGATGCGAACCTAAGGCTCAAGTATTTAAAGGGAACTCAACTCCTAGGGTGAGTTTTGGCCGTTCTTGTTGTTCTAAAGGGTTTGAGAGAAGAAGAGTTCTTCCAGAGTCTTTTTTTGTGGTTTTTTAATGTCGTTTCTCGAGAGATCTGTCTGTGGGAGTGGAGATCCGAGTTTAAGGACATGTTGGGACTTGATGTGGTGTTGTTTTCGTGCTTCTAGAGTCAGAATATTTTCTGTTAAAAGTGAGTGCATGACCATGGCTTATCTGAACATGAGATCTTTAAGTTTTCTGTGTTTCTCTGTGATTTGGTGGATTGATTCTTTGTTGGTTGTGATTTTCGTGTTTTCTATGGCCTGTTTTGGTTGTGGTGATGTTCTTGAACGATTGGTGGTGTTGGAGGACGAGTTGCGGTCGAAGACGGTGTCTGATTTCGACGCTAGAGAAAGTGCATCGATAGATGTCATTTAAAACTACTCTAGAATAAGCGCTATTAACTCTAAAATTCTCTAAAAACCTTTGACCAAAAAGATAAGTACGTTTTGGTGATATAAGTGGTCAAATCAATTATTTTAAACATCTCTGCATATTGGGGTGTCAGTTATGAAGTAATCATAATAATAATAATAATCATTTAAACATTTCAGATATTATATATGGGTTGATATGATATATCATATATATATATATAGATATACACTAAAAAGAACACATTAAGTGTTCATTTAAAAAAAAAAAATGGTGAAACATTTATCAATGGATCCAAAATTTGACAATTTGGTGTCTCTATTTCAATTATCACAAACATTTAGTGGAATAATAACACTCTCAGCCTCAAGAGAAACAAATTTTATACGCTCCTCCTTGATTAGTCAAGCCTTAGTCTACTCTATATAGAAGGAACGTAAATATCATAACAACATCTCGATCTCCAGCCTTACTAGCGATTGTTATCAATCGGACTATGCGAGCTAAGCTTCTTGGACTCTATACCGAACAGCTTCCAGACGACGACGACAACAACAACAACAACCCTTCTCACACCACCACATCCGTCTCAAGTGAAATTTATGAAATTCAAACCACACTATCTCTCCTATCTCGTATTTTTTTATTTCTCATTTTTGTAAGCTGTTAAGGCTCGGACAAAACTCTTCTGTATAGATTTAGACTTCATGCTATATAAAATTTAACCTTAAAGCCAAAATATCAATTAATATATAAAATAAGGGAAGACATAAAACGGAAAAGTATGTATCATCTTTATTGCCGCGGATGAATATGATCTTCTACAGATTGTTTTTATTCTCAACAATCTTCTATATATTGGTAATTAGAATATTAGTTTTATAATGAAACATTCTTAATATGGTAAAAAAAGAATAACTGGATAATTGTATGTTTTCAAATAAATTAAAAATTGTTTCCCCTTCAATTCCAATCCTAAGAAATTTTTTTTTGGCAACCATTCTAGATATTTCTAACTAACGTGTACTCTTAGTTCGACATATCACATGTGTTGTGAGTTCTTACCCCAAAAAAACTATACTCCTAAATGATTCTATATATTACTGTATTAGTGTCCAAGATCTTTTGGAAAATGAATTTGATTAAAGCATGTGCAATATAATAACAAAAGAATTACAGATATATAATTTAATCAAAGCTAATATCTGAAAAGGCCATGGGAACTGACTTCAAGTGTGAGATCAACAAAAAAGTATAAAGGAGTAACGTTTAGTAGGCTTTGTAGTGCCTATAATTGTAGCCTAGGCGTTATAATTGTCTTTTACGCGTCAGTTTAAACCGCCTTCTTTTTAAATTTACACTTATGCAATCAGAGTATATCATGATTCATGAAACTAATACTCCTAGTGCAACTTTAATAACCCTAAAGAACAATAGAAAATAAATAAAAATGTATAAAGGGTCTCGCTCCAATTGGTAATATATAGTATTATAGGATAGTGGAAGTGTGGAATGGAACTAGAATTGGTAGAGCGAATCTCGTTCCGTTAAATTTAAGTAACAAACACATGCAGAATCATATTTTTTTGTTTTCCTGATTTTAGGCCTGTAAAATCAGATTATTATGTATGGATTACACAAATCACGACTGTCAAATTAACGTACTCTTTTTAATGAAATAAATTTTCTAAAATACAGTACTAATTACTATTTACTAATTAGAGTTTAGTTTTGAATATTCAAAGTATAGTTTTCGTATTGTGGTATTTTTGGAAAAATATATTTTACTAATATTTTTTGAAAACAAAATTAATAATGGTGTTTTTGGAGAAAAAAATTGTTTAAGTGGTATTTACAAAAATTAGTCGATATTTTATCCGTTTAAGTTGCCGATATACTTCATATGTATCATCCAAAAATTTTCTGAAAACATACTTCATGTATAATTTTCGATATCCTAGCTAAGTCTATAAACGTTTGTAAAAATCAAAAATACAACCAAGTGTATTGTAGCTCATCTTAATTGTTTGTATACAATTAAGATGGATCTATCCGTAATCCTTTGCCCACTCAGTTCCACTTAACTTATAGTATCTCTTTTTCTATTCTTTTTTTCTTCTTTTCCGCTCACGAGAGACATTCGTGGGGAAGAATGACTTATGGTTTTTAAACAATAATTAAAGGGGAATTTCACACTGGCCGGTTCGTTTGCTTTACTTAGAAATATGATAAAAGGAAGAAAAAACAAAGTGATGAATAATTAATCGTGCTAAATTTTCTAATAGCAAATGGGGTAGCTAATAATTACCCAATCTGTCCAATGATTAAAAGATTAAGTGGGGTTGTGAGAAAGAAGAAAGCAAAGGTAGGAATTTCTAACATGATTAAAGAACTTACATACTTAATTAAAAACTTCATTACTATTTAATTACTTTTTTTTTAGTTTGGCTTATGCTCGTTATTAGGATACATAAGGATTGGTTATTAACTGGTTCACAACTGGTTAACCCTTGTTCAATTACTTTGGTTAATATGTGTTAGTATATAAGAAGATTAGATTGAGAGAGTATGGTTAAGCTTTGTAATATACACTTTATTTTCCAATTAAGAAAGTTTGTTAGAGCTCTCTGAAGCTCGCTTCTTCTCATTCTTCTCCGTTATATTTTCTGGTGAATCAGAACTTTGTTATGGTATCAGAGCAATGCTCTTAAGTCTTCTGCTTCGATTGATATCATCAGAATTTTTGTGAGAAGCTCAATTGAGAAAGATGAGTTGTTCTGTTTCTTTTCTTCGGATTGTGAGAATTCTTATCGCAGCAATTTTAGAACTCTTCGTTGGTGTTTTCTTTGGGTTTTCTATTCTGCTTTTCATTTCTTGCCTTTGATTGACCTTGTTCGTGGCAAATTTCTCAATTTCTTTTATCAATTTCGTCGCGATTTCTTGAAATTTTCTTATTCTTTCATTGAGAATGAAATCTTTTGTTCTTCCTTCTTTGACTAACCCAACGAATTCAAACTCGCGTGAGACAGTTGAATCTACGCGTTTTCAGATGGATCAATATGAGAATCCATATTATTTGAACAGTAATGATCATGCTGGACTTGTTTTAGTGTCTGAGTAGGCTTTCTACAGCTTCTGATTTTCCATCTTGGAGGCGATCTATGTTGATGGCATTGAATGTGCGTAACAAATTGGGATTCATCAATGGTACGATCTCAAAATCTTTGGAATCTCATCGTGATTTTGGCACTTGGTCACGTTGTAACGACATTGTGAGTACCTGGTTGATGAACTCAGTAGAAAAGAAGATAGGTCACAGCTTGCTTTATATTTCTACTGCTGAGGGAATGTGGAAGAGTATATTATCTAGGTTCAAGCAGGATGATGCACCTAGGATATTTGCGATTGAGCAGAAACTTAGCAAGATTGAGCAAGGTTCTCTTGATGTCACTGCCTATTATACGTCTTTGGTTCCTTTGTGGGAAGAACACAAGAATTATGTAGAACTTCCGGTTTGTACATGTGGGAAGTGTGAATGTGATGCAGCTGCTAAGTGGGAAAAGCTACAGCAGCGTGGTCGAGTGACTAAATTCCTCATGGGTTTGAATGAAAGTTATGAACAATCTAGGCGTCACATTTTGATGTTGAAGCCAATCCCTACTATAGAAGAGGCTTTTAATATGGTCACTCAAGATGAGAGACAGGGAACTATTAAGCCACCTACTATGGTTGATAATGTAGCCTTTCAATCCTCGGCTCCTGTTTCTTTTGATGTTGATGGTGCTTATATTGCTGCTTACAATACAGTGAGACCTCAGAAGCCTGTCTGTACACATTGTGGGCGTCTAGGACATACGATTCAGAAGTGTTATAAGCTTCATGGCTTTCCTCCGGGGTACAAGACAAATACTGGTGGCTATAAGGGGATTAACATGAATCCATCGTCTTACAACCCTCGTATGCAGAATACTCAATTGCAACCTCGTATGCCTCAAAGTCAACCGAGAATGTCGATGGTTCCTTATGATCCTATTCAGAAGGCGAATGTTGTTGCAATTGAGTATTGATAGTGGGGCGTCTAGTCAAGTTTGTTCTGATTTAGCGATATTTAGAGAATTAGTCCCTGTTTCCAGTGTTACAGTGACTTTACCAAATGGTACGCGAGTTCCTATTACACACACATGCACCATATGCACTTCACAAACATTGATATTGCATAATGTTTTACATGTTCCTGACTTCAAATTTAATTTGATTAGTATTAGTTGTTTTAGTTCAGAGTCTATTTTGTTCTGCTCACTTCTTTCCACATTGTTGTCTTATCCAGAAACTTTCTCAGGGATTGATAATTGGGAGGGGTAGACTCATCAATAATCTCTATATTCTTGAGAAAGAAAAAAAGACCCTCTCACCATCGCTTCCTGCTGTTTGTTCCTTTTCTGCTTCTGTGTTGGCTGATGGAGTTTTGTGGCATCAGCGACTTGGACATCCATCATCTGCAGTTTTAAAAAGTCTAGTTAGTATGATTCCTTCTCTTCGATCAGTTTCTTCGAATGTTTCTCCATGTCAGATATGTCCATTAGCAAAACAAAAACGCTTAGCTTATGTTTCTCATAATACTCTAGCTTCTAAACCTTTTGATCTAGTTCATATGGATATTTGGGGTCCTTTTAGTACTGCGTCTGTAGAAGGTTTTCGGTATTTCTTAACTTTGGTTGATGATTGTACCCGTGTAGCCTAGCTTTATATGCTACGAAATAAGAGTGATGTTTCAATAGTCTTTCCTACTTTTCTCAAAATGATTTCAACATTATATGCATCGAAAGTAAAAGTAATACTATCTGATAATGCTCCAGAGTTAGCTTTTACTGATATTGTCGAAGAACAGGGTATGTTGCATCAATTTTCTTGTTCTTATACACCTCAACAGAATTCGGTTGTTGAACGTAAACATCAACACTTATTGAATGTTGCTAGGGCATTGTTATTTCAGTCGAATATCCCATTGAAATATTGGAGTGAATGTGTATTAACTACAATTTTCTTAATAAACAGAATGCCTTCACCATTGTTAAATGATAAGTACTTAGTGATAAGCTTCCTGATTATACAATGTTTAAAAGTTTTGATTGCTTATGTTTTGCATCCACTCATACTCATGAAAGGCATAAGTTTTCTCCTCGATCAAAACCCTGCATTTTTCTTGGCTATCCCACTGGTTATAAAGGATACAAACTTTTAGACTTAGAGTCTCATTCGATTTTCATTTCTCATAATGTGGTTTTTCATGAAAATGTTTTCCCTTTTAAAACATCGGATTTGTTAAACCAGGCTGTTGATATGTTTCCCAATAGTATCCTACCGATGCCAGCGCCTTTACATTTTGTTGATTCTATGACTTCTCTTGATAATGTTGACATTGATATACCTGAGAATACTAATACATCTCATACATTTGCATCACGCATAACACAAATGGAACCTCGTACTGTTTGTGAAGAGCTTCCTCTCATAGCACAGGATACAGTTTCTGATTCTTTACCTATTGCTAGGCCTAAACGAACGGTAAAGACTCCCTCCTATCTCTCTGAATATCATTGTGCTCTAGTTCCTTATATTTCTTCAGAACAACCTTCTTCTAATCTTTCTTCTTCTCTTTCTTTACCCACTAAAGTCTCTTCTCCTAAACACCACACTACACCCTATCCTATTTCTTCTGTTGTCTCTTTCGATCGTTTCACTCCTGTTTCGCAATCTTACATTTTCTCATACAGTCTAGAGACTGAACCCAAAACCTTTGCTCAAGCTATGAGATCAGAAAAGTGGACTAATGCAGCTGGTGAGGAGCTTCATGCTCTCAAGCTTGCTAATACTTGGAATGTTGAGTCTTTTCCTCCAGGTAAATATGTTGTTAGTTGTAAATGGGTGTTCACTATTAAGTATAACCCTGATGGCTCAGTGGAACGATATAAAGCGAGGCTAGTTGCACAAGGCTTTACGCAACAAGAAGGTTTGGACTATATGAAGACCTTCTCACCTGTGGCTAAGCTAACAAGTGTAAAATTTCTACTTGGTGCTGCTGCTAAACAAGGATGGAGTTTGACGCAGATGGATGTTTCTAATGCCTTTCTTCATGGTGACTTGGATGAGGAGATTTATATGAGTCTTCCTCAAGGTTATACTCCTCCACCAGGTGTTTTTCTGCCTCCTAATCCGGTATGTTGTCTTCAAAAATTACTTTATGGTTTGAAACAAGCCTCTTCTTGGGTGTAAACAATTATCTTTGGTCTTCTTGGGTGCTAACTTCATCCAATCTCCTGCTGATAATACTCTCTTTATCAAAGAAAGACCAGGATTTTTTATCACTGCTTTGGTATACGTGGACGATATAATGATTGCTAGTAACGATGATCAAGCTGTTGAGAGCTTGAAGGTTTTGTTGAAATCAGAATTCAAAATCAAAGACCTTGGTCCGGCAAGATTCTTCTTAGGATTGGAGATATCTTGTTCTTCTCAAGGCATTTCGGTATGTCAAAGGAAATATACCCAGAATTTGTTGGAAGATGCAGGTTTACTTGGTTGTAAACCGAGTCCTGTCCCTATGGATCCTAGTCTTCATCTTACTGCAGCTATGGGAACTACTTTGCCTAATCCTCATTCTTATAGGGAACTCATTCGATGTCTACTTTATCTCACTATTACGAGACCTGATATTATATTTGCCGTTCATCAGTTGAGTCAGTTCATTTCAGCACCTTCGGAAATACATCTTCAGGCAGCTCACAAGGTTTTACAGTACATTAAAGCCAATCCTGGCCAAAGACTTATGTACTCTGTTGATACTGACTTGAGCTTGAATGCCTTTTGTGATGCTGACTGGGGGAACTGTAAAGATACTCGGCGGTCTATTACTGGTTATTGCATATATCTTGGTAACTCGCTTATCTCGTGGGGATCTAAGAAGCAAGGAGTCACTAGTCGAGTAGTACAGAGTCTGAGTACCGCAGTATGGCTCAGGCGACATGTGAACTCATTTGGTTACAGCAGTTGTTTAAGGATCTTCGACTTCCAGTTACAGGACCAGCTAAACTCTATTGTGACAACAAGTCGGCTCTGCATATTGCTATGAACCCTGTTTTTCACGAGAGAACAAAGCATATAGAGATTGACTGTCACACAGTTAGGGATCGGATTAAAGCAGGTACTCTCAAAGTCTTCCATGTTCCTTTAAAGAATCAACACGCTGACATCCTCACCAAGCCACTTCATCCAGGTCTTTTCTATGGATTGCTTTCTAAGATGTCATTGTCAAGCCTGTATCTTCCAAACCAGACATCTTTAAAGCTACAGACTTGAGAGGGGCGTATTAAGATACATGAGGATTGGTTATTGATTGGTTCACAACCGATTAACCCTGGTTCAATTAGTTTGGTTAATATGTGTTAGTATATAAGAAGATTAAATTGAGATAGTATGGTTAAGCTTTGTAATATACACTTTATTTTCCAATTAAGAAAGTTTGTTAGAGCTCTCTAAAGCTCGCTTCTTCTCCTTCTTCTCCGTTACATTTTCCGGTGAATCAGAACTTTGTTACTTGTCCCTTTGATATATTCTTCTATCTACTATTCTTTGTCGAATGTTAACTATTATTGAATTTATTTGACTCACGAGTAGTTTAAATTGTACAAGTTAAAATATACTCAAAACAATTTTCTAAATATATATTTAGAATTTAAAATATACCAGAATACATTTATAAGTAAAATAATCATTATATAATTAACCGAAATCATATAAGCGGAAATTTCAAAAATATTCATTTTATACTACCTCTTTTCATATTTACACTCAAACATCGTCTAATTTTGATTACACCCCTTCTATATAACAAAAAAAAGGTTTTATAAAATCCAATTCATATTATTTTACACAGTTTATTTTTTAAAAAATATTTTATATTTTAAGGGTTTTAGAAAAGATAATTTGGAGGTACAACCACTACACGTCTACACCCGTAGTCATAGACATCAAAAACCAATTTTGAAAAAAGGAAGAATTTTTTTTTTTTTTTTTTGATAAGAGTACATATTTGAATAAATTATTTGAAAAGATAGTATATTTCTAAAAAATTCGCATTTATCCATTATCAAAAAAATTAAAAAGTTATCAGTATAGATTATATTGTTAATCATTATTAAGTTAATTATAATTAAGTAGTCGTTATCTTCAATGCCTCCTTAATAATAATAGTACGTACCCCTTGTGTTCACATCAGAAGTAGTTAAGGTGTTTGCACATAAGAAAAATTACTTTATTTTTTAAAACAAAAACATAATTTATTACCTATATGAAAATAATAAAACACTGCATTATATAAATAGTTATAAGAAAAATAAATAATCATTTAACTGTTCATTAAAGTTTAAAAAATCAATAAAATGAAACACTTTTCTACTATAAAACATTATATATTTAATATAGTACAGATGAGGTAGTATTTAATTTAAATTGTCGACTGATGTTAATTTCGTCATCTATTAGATCAACTTATTTAATAGCGTAAAGTTATAGTATAAGGTTTTCTCATCAATCTTTTAACAAAAAAAAAAAAGGTTTTCATCAACTTTTTTTTTCTTTTGGACAAACTAAAGGTTTTCATCAACTAGTATTTATTATTACACCTTAACCCAAAGCTTTCTTTAAATATCTTACACAAAACAATAACCAGTTACTCTCTTTAGCGCAGTTTCATGTGATGAATTATGAACGGACCGCCAAATTTTGTCAAGTGTAACTCTCAATCGAAGCCCATTAGGGAAAGTTAAAAAAGTAATGGGATAGACTTGGCTGCTACATACAATTGTAGTTTGTGGACATTCTCAAGTGCATTGTTTTTTTCTTTTTTCTTTTTCGCAAAGCACAATGGAAAAGCAAATGGAATACCCTCATCTTGTATAATTCGTTGAGTTGTGGCGGTAGCTCTTGTTTCTTTTCTTTGACTGATCATATTGTGTGATACGTTCTGTGGCATTAGTTTTTTGTTTACGAACTTAGCTTAATAGCTTATTAGATACATTGATATAGTCCAATTTTTATATATAGATATCAGATCCGTGTATCAATCCTAAAAACCCATGCAAATAAAATATATTTTTCTTTTGCATAACATAAATGTTCATTGGCCTAATTTTATAGTCATTGTTATAAGATGGTTAGATGAACGTACGTTAATTCTCGAATTAAACATTAATTTGGACTATAATTTGATTGGAGCCATTAGCATACATAGTAGAAGATGATGTGTCAAAACAACGATCCTTCGTCGACATGTACGGCTATATATGATATATCCACGTAATAGTCAGCGCCTTGTCAAATGGAAAATAAAATATAGTGTAGTGTGATGTCAATGGGTATATAACGTATTGAGAAAATTCAATGGATGATGGATACTTATTGGTTTTTATGCATTTTACAAAATATCGTAATATTGTTGGGTAGTTGGAAGGTGAGGTTTGGGTCTTAATTAAGCGCCCACCCAATCTACTCTTGCCAAATTAGACAAACTAAAGAGATTAGACAGATTATATATGTATTGTGTCTATCTTTTAATTCATATAGTCGACAACTATGTATTGTCTGAGTGGGTGACTACTAGATCACACTTATCCTCCATTTGGATACTTTCTCTAGATGTTTTGAATTCGAAAACGTTAGTGGTAACAGTTAGCCTCTGCCCTCATTTGATGAAACTCTGGTTGAACAACAACATGTAACTATTTCACAAGCTCGCAACCTCGCTTTGCATAAATGTTTATAAAAAAAAATGGAGAAAAAATATGTAAAGTTCATGAATTCAGCACATCATCTTCTGGATAACAAGGTTATTCCATAACCCATATCGAACCAAGTTCCACTATAGAATCAAATAACATTTCCACTTCGGGTTAGGGTCGATACTAATGATTATATTAAAAAAAATGTCCATATTAGAGAATCAATTAACGAGTTGTGTAATGGCCAATATATTTTATTTTATATATACATATGTATTTATCATACTTGAGCACAGAACTTAATTAATATTAATTTACGTATAAATCTCGGTAAAACACAAAGTTGGCGAAAAGACAATGGGCTTTTAAATACTGGACATGATACAGATAAAACGACGTCGTTTTACAGCGAGATCTCATTCAGTATAAAAATGCGGTGAGCGTGGATCGAACACGCGACCTTCAGATCTTCAGTCTGACGCTCTCCCAACTGAGCTATCCCCGCTTGTTGATTTAATGTTAGTTGTTGTAAGATATAAACCGCTAAAGAATTATGGATCTTCAACTTTGCCCTATAAATTAGTTTTATAATTGGGTTAGGCCTTTCTTGACCCATATTAATCCATGTATCGAAATAAAAATTCTGAAGACCTTGTAGATTTTTTATCGCGGAAAAATACAACAAAATATTAATGGAGATTTGCTACGATTACATATAACTAGGTGTTAGTTTACGCCACGCGTGAGTTCTTACATAATCGCTATTCTATTTTGAAAAATAATATAAATTAATATGTTATTATTATTTTGTTTTATCTGTGTACATCAAAATTTAAAGACTACATAGTATGACTTTAAATAAAGTACGAAAATCAAATGTTCTTTTGATCGTAATATATTTAGTGCAATTAAATCATATTGTATCTTAAATACCATATGCCATATATTTTTGTAGTTGTAGTCATATTTCAAAATCATTTTGATATATATTTTCATAAAATTTATTTTGTGGTGTTAGTTATGCATGTTTTTTATTTATATATGGCGATAGCTTAAAGAGATTTAAAATGTTTCAATTAAGAAAAAAACAAAATAATAAACAGTAGGTTTGCAATGTCTCATACATATATAACTAAGTGAGTCTAACCATAGATTATTAGACTAATACATTTTCCATAAAAATAAAATAAAAAAACAGCAACTACTTTATTAGGTTTCTTAAAGTATTATTAGACTTTGATTTATATGCAATGAATAATAATAATACATAAACTAAACTTTATATCAACTATATATCATATATTACATGTATATCATATTCAAATAAACTAAACTTTTATTAAGTTAAGATATCATTGGTTAAATCAAGAAAAAATAATGATATTGTAGAATTTATAAAATTATATGAGATTTGAAATATGAGGTTATAGTGACTTGGGGTGGTATTGGTTTGAGATTTATGAAGATTTTTGAAGAGTTCAACAAAATCATAAAAAATGAATAAGTGAAAGATTGTTAAAGATTACTAGAGAGTTTTGTTGATTAGTTTTCTAAAATCTTGTAAAGTCCTCCAAACAATCCCTGTATTTTTATGATATTTTCCATGACTTTATTTTATAAAGAAAGTGTTTAAAATCATGAACCAATAACATAATAATTAAACTCATTAACAATCCTAGATTCTTTTGTTTTAATTGAATAACACAAAACTTTTAATGACTTTATAAAAGTCTGAATCCAATAACCCAGATTTGTTAAGATTTTAAATGACTTTTTATAAATCACAAACTAATAACACTAAAATTTAACATAGTTTAACAAAATCTTGATCTAATAACAACAGATTCTACATAACATTTAAAATCTTTAAAACTCTATTCAAATCTTAAACCAATAACTCCCACAGTGAGATATGTGTCATTCTTTTAATAGTTAATACATGATTTGATGTATTAAAGGTAAATATTTGAGAGTTACAAAAGTGCAATTAAGTGTATACTAATACACTTTTAACATGTTCTATTATACTAAATTAAATTCACTGAGAACATTACTATGATATTATTATGGGAGTTACAAATAAAAGTTTATACTTTTCCAACTCCTAAAATTAAAACTCATTTAATTTAAAAGTTAGTGTTGGTGGGTCCATAATTTGATTTAAAAGTATAATATGTTACTCAAATAAATTTGATTTTTTTGTTAAAACCAACATATGTGAATTTAAATTTAAATTTAACTATAGAAATTAAAAAATAAATATGAATAGATTAAAAAGGCAAGAAATAGTTTATTTTTATATAAAGAATAAAAAAATTAAAAACAATGTTAAATATATATATAACACTTTCTAAATAAAAAAATAGAATTAAACTCTCACAACACATATGAGATATAACAACATTTGATATTGGTAGGAGAGGAGGAGATAACTATTAATTATATATGATAATCCAAATTAGATAATGGAGATGAATCCTTAAAATAAGAACAATGTAAAATATATATAATATTTTCTAAATTAAAATATAGAATCAAACTCTTACAACATATATAAGATATAACAACATTTGATATTGGTAAGAGAGGAGGAGAGAATGATTACTTATAAGATGATAATTCAAATTAGATAATGGAAATGAATCTTTAAAAATAAGAACAATATAAAATATATATCATGCAGTCTCTAACATTAAAATTTAGCATTAAACTTTTACAATGATATTTCATTTGGTTTTTTTGTAACCCATACAACAAAAATAAGAAAGCAAAAACAAAAAAAAATGAAAAATGATTTGAGGTATTGTGGAAGAGAATGAGAGAATGTGAAAATGAGAAAGTAAAAGAATGTGGAAATGAGAGAATGGTTATTTATATGATAAGAATCGATGGAAGATATATTTAGAATTATGGGAGTTACAATTATAATTTATTGTGTTTGAATAAAATTGAATGGTGGAATATGATTAATGCATAATTTATTTATTTCAGTTATAATTTTATTTTAATGTGTGAGTTATTGTATTGTGTTAATTGAGTCTTTAAATATTGTTGAAAGCAATCAAACAATTAGAAAGCAAATTAAAAAAAAAAAAAAAATTAGAAAGCATTAAATAAAAATCAACCAATAAGGAAAGACCAAAACCTTACTTTTATATATATGATTTATTAAAAACAAGTATTAAAGAAGAAGATGTACGGGACAAGTATTAAAGAAGAAGATGTACGGGACAAGTATTAAGAACAAGTATTAAAGTACGTAGTACGGGACAAAAGTTAGAAGCAAGTATAAGGATAAAACATGAAGAAATACTATATTACGACATTTTAAAAATTGTTAAGCATGTACTAAATCATAGATAAATAGTGAACAAAGTTTTTTGAAATATTATAATCTAGAGTAAGTGTGGTGAATGACATTAAGGAAAGGGAATATGCAGTAGAAACCACTGAAACCAAACATAATTAAGTAAATAGCACAAGAGAACAGTATTTTGTCGGAAGGACAAAGGAAATTACTTGAATATCCCTTTTCTCATCTTCTTCTTTCATTCAATTCTCTCTCATCCAAAACCAATATCTCTCTCATTCAACTCGCCAGAGCATTGATGACTTTCTCTCCTTCACAACGAGCCCCACCCCCTATATTGAGATTTTTAATTTTTTTTTTGTTATGTCTTTCGTATCCCATGATTCCCACCACTGTCATCTCCGTATCCACAGTCACTGCCACCATAACCATATATATACCTAACGATGACCACCACCACCACCAGATCTGTAACCTCCATTGTGTCTTTCATAACTCACCACTACTAGTTATGTATCCACAGCCACCACCTCCGAACTGAACCATTTTCACGGCGGTGGTTGGATATGTTTTTAAAAAATTTCATGGGTTTTGTTCTAATCTCATGTTTTCATAACAAATACCACGTTGTTGTTATGGTTGACACGTATTTATTTTGTAAAACATTATATTTTAAAAATATCACTGTATTTCTTATAGATGATGTGCTTTTTTAAAAACATCATTCATGTTTTTTTATAAATCACATAAATCTTCTCTCTCATTATCTCTTGATATATGTTTTCGGTACATAAACTATGTTGTTTTAATGGTGGACGTGTATTTTCTTATAAAACATCCTATTTTTAAAAATAACATTGTACTTTCTATAGATGATGTGTTTTAATATAATTCATGTTTTTTTTTTCAAAATCACATAAAATTTCTCTCTCATTATCTTGGAATGTTTGCTTTCTCCTTTTATGTATCCTCAGTCACTACTGTTATACCCTTCTTTCTTCTGACAACCACCACCACTGTATTAATAATCTCCATTATGCCTTTTGCATCCCAATAACGCCATATTTGTATTCACAATCAACACATTTGTTTCTCCCACTCTTCCCAAACATCTTCTTTTTTCATTTTCTATCCTTATCTCCAGATGGCTTCTCTCTATCACTGTCGTTATTGTTGAATACTGATTTGTTTTTATCTTTCATCAGATTTTATGCCGGAATTTAAATTGGAATAATCTCGCCGATCATATCATATGAAACCTCAACTATTTTTAAGGATGGTTCATCTTGTAAAAACATTTAAGGGGAGGGATATTTTGGTATTAAACCTACTCCAGAAAATGCTATTTACCCACAAAATATGACAAAGTGGTATTCTCTTAATTCTTTTTCAGTCAAGTGGTTTATAACAATATTACCCTTGAGTAAGAAGATATACAATAAAATGTCCTTAAAAAACTTGAAAACATTTGATATTTTAAAAACCCAAATTGTTTTTTTTTAAAAGACCCTAAATTGTTTGATGAGATTAATACCTTGGCATGAGATTTGAGTAACACGGTCCTAAAACAAACAAAGAGAAACAAAAATGATGTGGGTAAAATTAAAAATATTACCTGGAAAAATGATCTTGTTTGATGAAAGATTTCAATAAACAATAAAAAACTAAGAAACAATAATAAGAGATAGAGATCTACAAAACCAGTAAAATTGTTTATTTTTGGTGTTAAAATATTGATGAAAGTGAAACGTGAATTGGGGTTTGAATATGAACTTTTTTTTTGTAGAAAATATTTTGTTCAGTTTTTGAAAAAGAGATGGAAGTGGAAGATTAGAGAGATAGTGGGAAAGAGAAGTTGCTGAAGAAAATAATAATTTTTGTTTTTTATAACCGTAGTTATTTTTTTTTCCTTTTGTATATGGGGGGTTATTGTTGATTTGGGGATTTTTTAGCCAAAATCTTTGAAATAGAGTACTTTTATCCATGCTTCTAGATTTAGGCTTTTTGGTGAGGCAAAAACCCTAATTTAGCCTTGGCTAGTTATTGAGATAAGAGGAAGAGAGAAAGCTCAACAACAACCATCTTTCACTGCCGGCCACATATTCCAATGTCGAAAATGAAATCATCAAACTTATATTTAGTCTGCTGAAAGTGATAAAAACTCATTGTGTCTGCGTATTTTAAACAGATATCTTAAGTTTTTCCAGCAGACTTATATTTAGTCTACAAATATTTTGCAGATTAACCAAATATTTGCGTATGTTCGGCAGACTTCTAAAATGAAATCATCAGACTTATAATTAGTCTGCTGAAAGTGATAGACATTCATCGTGTCTGCGTATTTTAAACAGATTTATTAAGTTTTTCCAGCAGACTTATATTTAGTCTATGCATATTTTGCAGACTAACCAAAAATCTGTAAATGTTCGACAGACTTCTAAAATAAAAATCATCAAACTTACATTTAGTCTGCTGAAATTGATAGACATGCATAAAGTCTACGTAATTTTAACAGATTTCTTAGGTTCTTCCAGCAGACTTTTATTTAGTCTAAGATTATTTGGCAGACTAACAAAAAATCTGCATATTTTTGGCGGACTTCTTAAATTTAAGTATTAGACTTACATTTAGTCTGCTGAAAATGATACCCATGCATAAAGTCTGCGTATTTGTAACAGAAACATCTGTGTATTTTCGGTAGACTTCTTAAATTAAATCACCAGACTTACATTTAGTCTGCTGAAAGTGATAGACATGCATAAAGTCTGCAATTTTTTTTTGTTTTTCCAGCAGACTTATATTCAGTCTAAGAACATTTGGGAGACTTGCAGAAAGTCTGCATAGTTTTAACATACTTCTAAAATTAATCTTGCAGACATACAGTTAATAGACTTCCAATATATTTTCATAAAGTCTGCTCAATTTTGGTAGACCTATCAATTCGTTTTTTACAGACTTGTAAGTTATATTTGACAGACTTATAAATTAAATTCAGCAGATTTGGCAAACTTCTAAAATAATTTTGACGAGTTGTTTTGCCAGTCGTTTTCAACGATCACCGACTTTATCGAACAATCTTTCACCAAAAAATTCTTACGCTGATTAGCCTTTTGATCTGTTAGATTCGGTTGGAACCAAGTTGGAAGAGAAATGCGAACAATGCATAAAATTTTTCGCTTTAAGAACTGGAAAAAGATAAAGAAACAAAAATAACTAAATAAAGAACAAGGATTTTAGATGGAGAAATAAAAATAAAGCTTTCTTCTTGTAAAGTTATGGAAGAGAAGAGTAGAACAAGTTTGTATACTATTAAAAATCAATAACATAATAATAGTTAGATTATATTTTTGGAATTAATTTTAAATTAACTTGAATGTAATTTTTTTTAAATGATTTAAAGAGAAGTTAATACCAATTTTTTTTTAAAAAAACCCAAAATTTTAATAAGGGTAGATTTGGAATAAAAAAAGTCTGGACATAAAATGTGAGTTATCAAGAAAATAAAAAATTAAATGGGTTATCATAGTTATTTCCTATAATAAGGAGGTTATCCTGGGTAAAATTATTAAATATTAAAGATAAAAAGAAATATTTGTGGACAGAAAACAAAATTTTTTCCATAAAAAATTTGTCGTTTCTCAAATTATTTGTCCTCCTTATCGAAAAATTTTCGTTTTTATTTTCCTATGGACCCTATCATCTCTTATGAAATGTAAAGACAGGTGGCGTTTTATTTAGTCTGAATCTGTAAAAATTAAACTTTGTATTCGTTGCAAAGACACAGATTCTTTTCCCGACAAATCATGGGAGACATCGAGGAGAAGAAACCACCTTCTATGTCTGAACCAGAAAGATCCACACCGATTAAGGTAACAGTATCAAGAATCGCTGTCTTGAAATTGAACCAATTTTGACACACTGCACACTTTTCTTGATTTTGAGTTTAATGAAGTCTTGATTTTTCGAATCTTGAGTAATTTAGAGATATTGTATCATTGTATGTCCCCTCGAGTCTTCTGGTGAGCAAAAGGCTTTGTTTTTTTTTTTTTTTTTTTTTTTTT
>NC_025704.1:17170632-17175631 GCF_000633955.1 Camelina sativa
CATGGAAGACGCGGTGCAGGCTCTGTTGAAAATGAAAGAGCTTGGTCTTAATCCGACCACGAGCACTTACAACACTTTGATCAAAGGGTATGGGATCGCAGGCAAGCCTGAGAGATCATCTGAGTTGCTTGATCGTATGTTGGAGGAGAAGAATGTTGATGTTAGACCGAATATAAGGACGTTCAATGTGCTGGTGCAAGCGTGGTGCAAGAAGAAGAAGGTGGAGGAAGCGTGGGAGGTGGTGCGTAAGATGGAAGAGTGTGGAGTTAGGCCGGACACGGTGACTTATAACACGATTGCAACTTGTTATGTGCAGAAAGGAGAGACTGTGAGAGCTGAGAGTGAGGTGGTCGAGAAGATGGTTATGAAAGAGAAAGCTAAACCGAACGGAAGAACATGTGGGATTGTGGTGGGAGGGTACTGCAGAGAAGGGAGAGTGAGAGATGGTTTGAGGTTTGTGAGGAGAATGAAGGAAATGAGAGTTGAAGCGAACCTTGTGGTATTCAATTCCTTGATCAAAGGCTTTGTTGAGGTCATGGACCGTGATGGCATCGATGAGGTAAAAACTTAACACTTTTATCTAATGTCCATTGATGAGGAGCTTGATTGGTAATAAAAAGAATGAAAAGTGCAGGTTCTTACCTTGATGAAGGAGTGTAAGGTGAAGGCAGATGTAATCACGTACAGTACCGTGATGAACGCTTGGAGCTCAGCTGGATACATGGAGAAAGCTGCACAAGTGTTTGAAGAAATGGTTAAAGCAGGAGTCAAACCAGACGCTCACGCTTACAGCATTTTAGCCAAAGGGTACGTTAGAGCAAAAGAGCACAAGAAAGCTGAGGAACTTCTTGAGACTTTGATAGTTGAATCCAGGCCCAACGTTGTGATCTTCACCACGGTGATCAGCGGGTGGTGCAGCAGCGGAAGTATGGATGATGCAATGAGGGTTTTCAACAAGATGTGCAAGTTTGGGGTTTCGCCGAATATTAAGACATTTGAGACATTAATGTGGGGTTACCTAGAGGTGAAGCAACCATGGAAAGCAGAAGAGGTTTTGCAGATGATGAGAGGGTTTGGTGTGAAGCCTGAGAATTCAACCTTCTTGCTCTTAGCAGAAGCTTGGCTTGTCGCGGGACTCACTGATGAGTCAAACAAAGCGATCAATGCATTGAAATGTAAGGACATAGAGATCGCAAAGTTGGAGAAGCTGTACCAGAAACAGTCATCTGGTAGTTTTAATCTCTTGCAGATCCCACTAGGGAAACGAGAGCTTCCAACTGCAAAAGCTATGAATCTCTCTGCTTGCAAACTTGGAGCTCGAGTGCCAATCATATGCCAGAAGCAGTCCCAAGCGCAGTTTGGGATCAGTGGACAATTTGTACATTCTTGTACAGTGTTCTTGAACTGAAACAAACCAAACCGGCTTTGGCTGAACTGAATCCAGAGAATTTGGTTTTCCAATTATTCTTCTGTTGAAACTTCAGAGTCAAATACTTTGAGAACTCTCACTCTATGTACATTGCAGCTGAATGATCTTGTATAAAAGAAAATGTATTGTACAGTTCTGCTGTTTTCAATAACTTTCAGACTCATAGATTTGGAGAAATAAATAAAAACCTCTTAATGAGCAGTAAGATAGACAAAGCAATTACACAACTCTGCTGCAAAAGAAATAGTTTTATCAGCTTTGCATTCTATTATTACCTCACTTTTGTAGGATTTTTTTAACTTGTTGAACCACAGGTTCTGAGGGAAATTTGCTGAGAAGCCAAAGTAAGAGAACACCAACAAGAGCACCCGAGAACTGTGCAATGGGTTTGAGAGTCCGAACAACTATCACTGATGTAAAGCCACCAAATATAGTTTCTAATAGTCCAGCTGAACCCTGAGCTGCTTCATATACCTGTAAGAATCAATGAACTGATGAAATGGGACTAAAGAAACACACAACTCCCACTAAATCAATGGGACTATAACCACAATGATGATGTGTGTAAATGTTGAGCGAGGTTCTTACCTTCTTCAAAACGAACTGACCCAATATAAGAACTTCAAGGAATTTCCTCCAATCCCGAGACATCTACAAAATCAGGTTTAAAGATGTCCTTCTGATATGATTTACAAGCATTTTGTAACAAGTATAGAAGATAACTATTAGTACCTTGAGGAAGACACTGATCAGAAATAACCCACAAACAGCTCCCGAGGCTCCAGCAGAAGCTGACTTTGACGGTAAAACTAACCACGAAACCAAATTAGCTCCAAGACCAGTATACAAGTAGGACATCCACAAACCAAAGGATCCTATTTCTTCTTCAACAATCTTTCCTGTTATGTAGCCACAGAACGAGTCTCATTACCCATTATCTCTGCATTCGATAAACTTATCTTACGAGTAAAATCCTGAACTCTCACCAAAGATGTACAAGAAAAAAAGATTGCTGGAGAGATGGTTCCTAGAATTATATATACAAAAATGTCAACATCAAGGAGGAGAGAAATAAGTAGATGAAGCAAAAAAGAAAGCGAAGAGAGCTCTCTCACCAGTTAGCATGACAGAACGCTGCGGTCACAAACTGATACCATACCGGAAAATCACTATACAAATACAAAGATTTGATCCAGCGAACCTATTTTGAATAAAGAACATACAAAAAAAAAACCAAATGACACATCTTGAAATATAGAAGCAACCTGATTAGATACAAGCCACAACAAGTTCAAATACCTGATAGAAGTGTTCAGCCATAAATATGGCAAGATTGGTAAGTATGATCAAGAATATGCCATTCGCTAGCTTTTGTGGTTTCTGTTTGTCTTGTGTCTTACTCAATTCATATTGTGGCGTAATATCTGAAAAAGAATCCTCACCGGGTTCGCTGAAACGAGATCTGACGACGGTGAGAGGACAAGAGACGGTGGGTTTAGTTGAGTTGAGAGAGAGAGAGAGGGGAGGCCGGTTGGTTGACGAAAAAGCTGCACGGTAGAGATGTAAGGAGGGTGAAGAAGGGAATCTTGAACGAAGAGAAGAGTGTGGGAGGGAGAGATAGTGACCGTGAAGCTGAGACATTTGAGACACTCAAATCTTTGATTCACCACTCGGACTACTTTGTTCTTCAAAAAATTACAATAATTTGTCTTTTTAAAGATTTGAAATTTAAAATTCCTATTTGTTCTAAGTTTGAGACCAGTTTAATATAAAGTAAAAGTTAGATCTAAGATCATCTATATAAATAAAAAGGTAAGATCTAAAGATTATATAAATCAAAAGTAAGTTCAACAACAACTACACCCACATACATATATATAGTTTCAGGAAAGGCTTTAATGCATCGGCTTGTCAGCCCATATTATTTAGGATGACATTTCACTAGTCAAAGCAAGTACACAGTTAATAAGGTGCATTTGGAACATAACACCTGGTAACTACCAGTACCGTTCAAGGACAACGTGCAGTATCCGAGAGTGTGATGTTGATAGACTGGTGGCGTATTGAATAGAGTTTCAATGGAAGATAGGTTCATATGAATCATACCTACGGGCCATGATATTCATCTACTAAAACTTTTTTTCTTTTTTTTTTTTATGTCTGATAATAGGGACAGAGAACCCGGTTTAGTGCCCATTCTTCAGTTTTACAAGGATATATTTTGTCAATCTATCGATCGTTTCATCTGCCATGCATTCACTGGCGAGATAGTATATGTTTCCTTAAGTACAAGAAAAGTTGTCTCCTCATTTTAGGGGGGATTTTTTAACTTGATGATCTACAGGTTCCGAAGGAAATTTGCTGAGAAGCCAAACTAAGACAACGCCAACGAGAGCACCAGAGAGATGAGCAATGTGATTAACAGTCTGTAAAGAATAGCCACCATATATAGTTCCTGATAATCCAGCCGAAGCCTGAGCTGCTTCCATTACCTATGAGAGAATCAATGAACTAAAACAAATTTAGTTACCGTGCCCTGAATTGTAAGAACTTCTAATCACATCACGACTTGTTGTTACAGTATCAAACATATACAATGTTGTATAAATAAATAAACACATAAGAAAATAGGAATACTTTTTAAGCAGGAATCTTTACCCTCTCAATAACGAACTGACCCAATATAAGAACTTCAAGGATTTTCCTCCAATCCCAAGACATCTACAAAATAAGTTTAGCAAAACATATATATAACTGAGAGGAGGTTGATGATTCACAGGGAGATAGAAGGAGAGAAGGAAAAAAATTAATATGGAGTACCTTGACAAGGACACTGATAGCAAATAACCCAAAAACAGCTCCCGAGGCACCAACAGAAACAGCATTTCTCGGTAAAACTAACCAGGAAACAAGGTTAGCTCCAACACCAGTGAACAAGTAGGACAGCCACAAACCAAAGTTTCCTTCTTCTTCTTCAACAAGCTTTCCTGTTAAACCCACACCATTAGAGCTCTAAGTCGATTAGCTAGAGAGTCTAACTAAGTGAAAAATCTTGAACTCTCACCAAAGATGTACAAGAAAAAAAGATTGCTGGAGAGATGCTTCCTAGAAATTATATATACAGACAAAAAAAAAAACACTTAAGAATCATCAGGAAACAACATCAGGGAGAGGAAAAAACTTAAAGAAAGCGACATAGGCAGGCAGCTCTCTCTCTCTCTCTCACCAGTTAGCATGACAGAACGTTGCAGTCACAAACTGGTACCATGCCGGAAAATTGTGATACAAATATAAAGATTTGATCCCGCGAACCTATTTTTTTGAAATAAAGAAGACAATGTCAACCCTAAGTTTTCCAATCAATTGTTTTCCAAAACTACCAATAAATTCATTTCTAACAAACCACAGCAGCAGCAAGTTCAAAAATACCTGAAAGAAGTGATCAGCCATATATATGCCAAGATTGATAAGTATGATCCAAAATATGCCATTTGCTCCTTGCTTTTGTGGTTTTTGTTTGTCTTCTTTTGCCTTACTAAATTCATCATCATATTGTGGCCGCGTAATGTC
>NC_025704.1:17179970-17181136 GCF_000633955.1 Camelina sativa
GTACGCTTGCGTCTCCCGGGGATGTCTTCGAGCTTGGTTTTTTCAGTAGTGGTAATCGTTGGTATATCGGGATTTGGTACAAGAAGGTCTCTGTGCGAACCTACGTTTGGGTTGCCAATAGAGACAACCCTCTCTTGGATTACAATGGAACCTTTGGAATCTCTGCTACTAACCTTGTGATCCGGGATCAAGTTAATAGACTCGTCTGGTCAACGGAATTAAGAATCCAGAGATCTCTTGTGGCGGCAGAGCTTCTTGATAACGGAAAATTTGTGCTGAGATCCTACGATCTTGATGAAGATGAGTTCTTGTGGCAGAGTTTCGATTTCCCAACAGATACTCTAATCCCTCAGATGCAACTCGGGTTGGATCCCAAAAACAGGAAAACCAAGAGATTTCTAACAGCCTGGAAAAGCCTAGATGATCCGTCAAGCGGAGACTACACATTCAGACTCCAAACCCAAGGTTCCCCTGAGCTTTTCGGCTACTCTAAAGGTGCGCGAGTCTTCGATAGCGGTCCATGGGAAGATGATACAAAAAAGTTTAAAAAACTACCTCCCTTGTTTAATTTAACATGGACAAGAGTGGATGCCACTTGTTCGTTCATAGCAACAAACAACTCCTATTTATCGAGACTAGTGATGGCCCACTCAGGTTTGTTAATCCAATTTACATGGAATCAGACCACAACAAAGTGGGACTGGTTGTGGAATTTACCGAATGCTAGATGCGATGTCTACAATCCATGTGGGTCTAATGGTTACTGTAATACGAACACGAGCGAACAAGATTGTACATGTATCGAAGGGTTTGAGCCGAGGGACCCTACCTACGTGGCAAAAGGGTGCATAAGGAAGAAGCCTCTGAAATGCGGTGCAGATAAGTTTATCATACACTAACGGAGATGAGTTTTCCAAACAGAGATACTGCGTCGACGATCCCTGTGGAAACCAACCAAATTCAAGAATGCCAGAATATTTGTGTTGCAAACTGCAATTGCACTGCATTTGCAGTAACAAATACCCTACAACGTGGCATCTCAAATTGTGTCACTTGGAGAGGGGAACTGTCCACTCTGCGGCGTAACGCTAATGAAAGTCTAAATCTCTATGTCAAAATCAACGGTTAGTTCTGATGAATATATTAATCATCCTTGACTTTATACA
>NC_025704.1:17182392-17184349 GCF_000633955.1 Camelina sativa
TTCCAGTGATGATTGATGATAATCTTATTATGTTTTGCATTTATCAAGTTGAGGTTGTACTCATGCCAACTGATACAGACATGTATGGAGCAGACACAATAGAGAACCAACAGATGGATTTTGGGATCATATTGAGGGCCACAGACAATTTCTCTGATTCCAATGAAATTGGACATGGTGGCTTTGGTAAAGTCTATAAGGTTAGTAGGAGGAGTTATAGACTAGAGAATAATTTGGACTTTTTATGCATGCTCAATTTTTCATTTTATGCACTTTTGGTTGCAGGGACAGAGCTTTACAACGGAGCAGTTAAAAAGCTTGACGAGTCCTCAACACAAGGCCTCTCTGAATTTAAGAACGAGGTTAGCGTGATTGCACGCCTTCAACACGTTAACCTTGTTTGCCTCCGTGGTTGGAGCACTTACAATGAAGAAAAGGTCTTGATTTACGAGTATGATAAATGTCCCACATCGGTGGGATAGAAAATAACACAATACCATATANCTCTTATCTTTAGTTAAAAAATATCATTTTACGAATCTTTTAGGGGAGAAGAAGAGGAAAAAAAAAAGGAAAAATCATAGGTTTAGGAGTTGGCATCCCCACCGTGATTATTATCTTATTCTCTTTGGCTGGTTTTTGTTACTGGAAAAGGAAACAACATCTAGCAACTGCTGTTGGTAATAATAACATGTTTTCTTCATCTTCTTATATTTAATTTGTTTTTTGGTTTTTAATATGCTTGTTCCAATTCCAGTGATGATTGATGATAATCTTATTATGTTTTGCATTTATCAAGTTGAGGTTGTACTCATGCCAACTGATACAGACATGTATGGAGCAGACACAATAGAGAACCAACAATGGATTTTGGGATCATATTGAGGGCCACAGACAATTTCTCTGATTCCAATGAAATTGGACATGGTGGCTTTGGTAAAGTCTATAAGGTTAGTAGGAGGAGTTATAGACTAGAGAATAATTTGGACTTTTTATGCATGCTCAATTTTTCATTTTATGCACTTTTGGTTGCAGGGACAACTTTACAACGGGGAAGAAATCGCAGTTAAAAAGCTTGACGAGTCCTCAACACAAGGCCTCTCTGAATTTAAGAACGAGGTTAGCGTGATTGCACGCCTTCAACACGTTAACCTTGTTTGCCTCCGTGGTTGGAGCACTTACAATGAAGAAAAGGTCTTGATTTACGAGTATGATAAATGTCCCACATCGGTGGGATAGAAAATAACACAATACCATATAAAGTACCACTGGTCCCCCCACTCATAAGCTAGCTTTTGTGGTGGGTTCTACCTTTGGGGTTTTATTGGCTTGGTTAAGGCCCAATATGATACCAAAGTGTATCAAATGGTATCAGAGCATTCTGATCCTTGGACATGCGACGTCTGGCTGGAGAGGAGAGAAACGGGAGAGGAGTGAATGGAAGAGGCCCAAAAGTAACAGCCGCCCGCGTACCAGCCACCAGCGACGTGGATGTCGCTTGTTTAAACGGGGCGGTATTGATAAATGTCCCACATCGGTGGGATAGAAAATAACACAATACCATATAAAGCACCACTGGTCCCCCACTCATAAGCTAGCTTTTGTGGTGGGTTCTACCTTTGAGGCTTTATTGGCTTGGTTAAGGCCCAATATGATACCAAAGTGTATCAGAGTACTTGGAAAACGGAAGCCTTGAAGGCCATCTCTTTGGTTAGTGTTTAGTAATATACTATTACTAACTTATTAACTCGTACGTAGCATGACTTGTTAATGAGAGCATGCATAGTTCATATGTAATAATAGATAATGAGACTGATGGATTTTGGGATGATAATTTTGATACTTTACTCCAATCTTTGTGTTGTGTAGGTGGAAGAACCCAAACCTCTAGACTTAATTGGCAGACAAGATTTGAGATAATTGATGGCATTGCGCGAGGGCTTGAATATATGCAAGA
>NC_025704.1:17184673-17187940 GCF_000633955.1 Camelina sativa
AGAGATCTCTGGATTCTTAATTCCGTTGACCAGACGAGTCTATTAACTTGATCCCGGATCACAAGGTTAGTAGCAGAGATTCCAAAGGTTCCATTGTAATCCAAGAGAGGGTTGTCTCTATTGGCAACCCAAACGTAGGTTCGCACAGAGACCTTCTTGTACCAAATCCCGATATACCAACGATTACCACTACTGAAAAAACCAAGCTCGAAGACATCCCCGGGAGACGCAAGCGTACGGTTGCTTGATGGCCGCAAGGATTCGGAAGGGACCAAAGTATTACTGGCATGACTTGAGGAAGAAGCAATCTGAAAAAGAAGGTAAAGGACCAAACCAGTCAGAGTATGACGTATAGACATCTTCTTCCCAAGATGAAACAACAGATTCGCAAGCAGCTATGTGCTGCAATTCTCCAATAATTCGGAGATCCCGATGAACTAGTTTGTACACTTCAAAAGTCAATTTTGTAATTATTGTAACTAGTATTTTTGATATTTTCAAGAAAGACTATCTCATTTGGTGTTTCCTTCCCTTTCTATTCTTTACCTGTTTTATAAAGAGACACGTGAAAGAACGTGACTTTTTTTTATAAGGGGAACGATTCGATGAGACTAGAGCATATAATGTAAAGATGGCAAATGACGATTTCTCTATACTGTTAATGAGACTGAGACATACACATTATAAACTTTTCTTTGATGAGAGCAAGAAAGCTCGTACATATTAAAAAGCAAAAACTTGTATTAGTGAAGATTTAGACTCATCTTTGGCATAGCACAACTCAGGACAAATCATTCCAAAAGGAACTCATCGATTGTATATAATCTTAAGTGACAATATTTCATAACAATAATGATTCCAGTTTCCACCAGAAAGAGTCGATCTACACCATTTTGACTACATGAAGACAGCTTCTCAAAGTGTTTTTGTCTCCAGTAAAAAAAGAAAAACACATATCAATTGGGCAAAGAGGATAGGCATAACACAGAAAAATTCCTCAATCCAGTTTGACGCGGTCCATATCGTTTATCACGCCTTCAAGCTACGCAGTGGAAAAGAATCAAAATATCAAACATCACAGTCAGGACTCTTATCATATGCATGCGCACAGGACTCTTCTCAAAGTGTCTTAGTTTCAGTTTTACATACCTTGGCAATCTGCCGCAAGAAGAAATCCCCATAACGTTTTGCGGGTTTTGGTTCCACAACGTAGATCATGTCCTGCAGTCTCACCAGATTTAAAAGTTAATACTTGTACAAGCAACCCTAGTATCCATGTCAAAGAGAGATACAGAAAGAAGAAAGAAGATACATTGTTCATGTAGAAATCAATGTCTGCATTGGAGATGATCCCACCATTGGAGTCAACTGAATGGGTCTTGTGCTTGTATGTTAACAATATGGTCCTTGCAAGCAAAACCCCAAAAAGATTAATAAAAAAAAAATTAGATTGCAGAGAGACTGACTTTTTTGGTAAAAGCCATCAGCCCATGGCTCCTCACCTTAGCGTGGACTCATCAACTTCCATGTATTTAGCGAGCTTAGCAAGAGAAATGGAGGAGTAGACTTTCAGGAATGTCCGCACTCCCGACAACAGCTGCTGCTGCTTTACCTCATAAAGGAACATCTTCAACTGAAGCCTGTATGCATCCTGAGATAATTCCCAAGTTTGGTGTTAAGGTAAACAAACACACACAAGTCCTTCCTAACTTGTAAATATGATATAAAAACTGTGGTACCTGATTGTAGTTGACAAGAGGCTCGTCGAAACTTGGTGCGGAAGGGGTGATGAACTTGGGGCATGCATAAGAGAAGAGCTCATCATAGATACCGAAAGCCTCATCGTCATACCTCTGCATACGCATCATCTTTTCACCATACTTCTCGCGGAGCTGAGAGTTGACAGAGTCGTCAACGAGTTTAGTTTGAGGGCAGAGAGAGAGGCAAACAGCAAGTAAGGCATACATCTGCTCATTCTTCTTGAGGATTTGCTCGTACTGCGGTGACTTTTGATGGTACTGCTTAGTCTTGAAAATGTAGAGGAGAATCTTGTTGAATTCACGAACAGCATCAACATAGCGTCGCAACATGAGGTTGGCAAAGCCATAGTGATAAATAGTAGCGATATGGCATCCAATGACACTGGTGTAAACACCTGGCTGGGAGATGTCAATGGGCTGCAACCATTTGAGACCAGTGTGGTAGTCACCGAGGAGGCAGTGAACACGCAAGAGGCCGACCATGCTGAAGTAACCAAGGACCTTCAAGACGTTACTGCCACCAGAGTAGTCGTAGCCATCAGTGGAAGTGAAATGTTCCTTGTCTTCTTCTTGCTCAAGGATTTGGACGATAGAGGACTTTTCCACAAGGGCTTGCAAGAAGTTGAGAACGCCATACACATTCCATGCCTTATCGTGCTGCCTGAGCAATGCAACCTCCTGCTCTGTTTTGTTTTTGAGCTTTGCTCTGAATTGACAGAAACTTTGGAACTGGTAGACAAACTCATCCACCATATCCCACAGCCACTGGTTGGGTAACTGCATATTAACTACGCCGTGCAACACCACCTAACAACCATTCTATCTTCTTAATCATCTAAACAAGAGAGATTCTAGATTCCAAAAAAAAAAAAAACAAAATCAAGATTCAAAATCAAACCTGGAAGAGGCTGCAATAGTTGTCATACGAATCGATCCTCTGCTTCAACGTTGGAGATAACCTCGCATACAAATGCCGAAACCACATCTCACGGTACAGAAGGCAGAACACGTGGTCGTTGTCTACGTAAGGAGCAATCGCTTCCACACTTGGCCATGGCGTCTCCTTGAACAGTCGTTCCGATAAGCTCTGGAACGATGTCTCACACATCTGGTGGATCTCGTACACGTTCTTCTCCCTTATGTGTCTGTACATGTGTACCACGAACGATTTCACCGAATCCGCCACGTAATTCGGGTCGTATCCGCCGCTCTCTCCCTCCTCCCCCGCCGCCGCTTCCTCGTACTCGTAGTTCGCCGCCATGTCTTTCTCGCTCGCCGATTAATTCCTGAAGACGAAGAAGAGACTACTAGGAGGAGGAGGAAACACTTTACTGCCTTGTAGGGTTTACAACTACATTATTATTAATAGATAACCGGGTATAATCCGGTTTTCTTTTCTGACGATAACCGGGTTCATCCGGTTTGGTTTTTATGTATACCAAGAGTTTAGAACACCCAATAATAAATTCTAATATATTGATTTTTGTGTGAGAGAATCAAATGTCTT
>NC_025704.1:17188101-17191139 GCF_000633955.1 Camelina sativa
CCCGCTTCCTCGTACTCGTAGTTCGCCGCCATGTCTTTCTCGCTCGCCGATTAATTCAGGATGAAGCCGAAGAGACTAGGAGGAGGAAACACTTTACTGCCTCCCCCTCGTAGGGTTTACACTACATTATTATAGATAACCGGGTTTTTTTTTCTGACGATAACCGGGTTCTTCCGGTTTGGTTTTTGTGTATACCAAGAGTTTAGAACAAATAAATTCTAAATTGATTTTTTTGTGTGAGAGAGATCTCTCAAATAAAAAATGTCTCACCTTCTTCACCTTCACCGTATCTCTCTTCCACAGTCTTCTCTTCGTTTCAGATTCCCACCTATACATCGCCGCCGCCGTGCAGCTTCGTCGCTTACCATCTTAACAAAATCCACCGTGTTTCTTCCTATCACAGTCTCCAAATCTCGGATAACTTCTTGCAGATTCAGCCAGTCAGGTGCCTATAAATCGTTTTTACATGATACATTCCAAGTTTTCGTATTCGGTATCTCTCAATGTTCAATGGAATCCATCATATACATTGTATAAATGTAATTCTTGTTTTTTTTTTTTTTTTTTTTNTTCAGACATTACGCGGCCACAATATGATGATGAATTTAGTAAGGCAAAAGAAGACAAACAAAAACCACAAAAGCAAGGAGCAAATGGCATATTTTGGATCATACTTATCAATCTTGGCATATATATGGCTGATCACTTCTTTCAGGTATTTTTGAACTTGCTGCTGTGGCTCTTTTTGTATTTTAGTATTTTTGAACTTAGGGTTGACATTGTCTTCTTTATTTAAAAAAATAGGTTCGCAGGATCAAATCTTTATATTTGTATCACAATTTTCTGGCATGGTACCAGTTTGTGACTGCAACTTTCTATCATGCTAACTGGTGAGTGAGAGAGAGAGAGAGAGAGCTGCCTGCCTCTGTCGCTTTCTTTTAGTTTTTTGCCTCTCCTTGATGTTGTTTCCTAATGATTCTTAAGTGTTTTTTTTTTTTTTCTGTATATATAATTTCTAGGAAGCATCTCTCCAACAATCTTTTTTTTTCTTGTACATCTTTGGTGAGAGTTTGTTGGGGGTGGGTTCTCACTCCCACAACATGGCCCGGCCCAAGTACATTGAAGCCCAAGAAATGCCCTTTAGCTGGGAGGAGCATTTCGGTCCCTTCGGTGGACGAACCGACACAAATCCCTATAAAGGCGAGAGTACGTCGTCCGTGAACAGGGATGCAAGATTGCTGCAAAGGGAGAATACATATAGAAGTAACGACCAACATCTCGTCTAAGTTAGAATCGACGAGCTCACAGCTCGTCTATTGTCTTTCGTCCGTTATTTTAACTCGTCTAGACCAAATTGTATACCGCGACTTCGCAACGATAGTTCGAGCCTCCTTCGGATGATGACAAGACAGATTGGCGAGTCAAGATTCGCGCATATCTCGCAGACGGCGACGTACCAGCAAACAAATGGGCCAAACGATGATTGAAAACGAAGGCGCCCACTATACCTTGATGAAGGAACACTTACTCTGATGGACGGCATCAGACGCCCTGCTGTTATGTTTACACGGTGACGACACAGAACGGGTCATGATGGAAACTCACAAAAATGGCCGAGCCTTATCACTACGAAGTAAGAAGCATGGTCACTACTGGCCAACGATGATGTCCGATTGTGAGAAGTTTGTCGCCAAATGCGAGAAGTGCCAACGACACACCCCCATCATCCATCAGCCGACCGAGCTGCTGCGGGCTGGCATAGCTCCATATCCTTTCATGCGCTGGGCGATGGACATTATCGGCCCGTTACCCGCTTCCAGACAAAAACGCTACATCCTCGTCCTCACCGACTATTTCACCAAGTGGGTCGAAGCCGAGTCCTACGCCAACATCAAAGCCAAAGAAACAGGCAGGCTGAAGTAACGAATAAAACTATACTCGACGGCCTAAAGAAAAGGTTAGACGCCAAGAAGGGTGCTTGGGCCGACGAGCTCAACGGGATACTTTGGTCCTACCGTACGACCCCGCGACAAGGTATGAACCAAACTCCGTTCTCCCTGGCCTATGGGATGGAAGCAATGGCGCCTGCCGAGGTCGGCAGTACAAGTCTTCGACGAACAATACTCGTCTAGGACACCGCACTCAACAGTCAGATGCTTATGGACAGACTCGACGAGTTGGAAGAGGAACGCGATAAGGCACTTCTGCGAATTCAGAATTACAAGCTCGCCGCGGCCAAGTACTACAACAAGTAGGTCCACAATCGACACTTTGACAAAGGGGACCTCATCCTACGGAAGGTCTTCGAAAACACCGCCGAGGCAAACGCCGGAAAGATGGGGGCTAACTGGGAAGGTCCATATCAGGTGTCCAAGGTCGTCCACCCCGGCGTGTACGAGCTTTTACTAATGAGCGGCGAGCCAGTACCCAGATCTTGGAACTCCATGCATCTAAAGCGTTACTACTACTAAATAAAAATGAACTCGGCTACGCTTAGCTCGCTTTCTACAATTTCGAACAATCATGTAATGTGAACTACAAGTGGCTTGATCCCTCCTGATTGGAGGGTACATAGGCACTCCCGTTTAACGGGATACAACTGTCTGTAATATAATTTCCTTTTAGTTATCTCAAGTTTGCAAGACTTTACGAAACATTTATAAGCCGTTATCCTTGCTCGATAACGACTCGACGTTCCGACGTGTTATCTAAGCCGAGTCGCAACTCGCAAAATAGGGGTAAGCCGATCATCACGAGTCACACCTGAATTAAAAGAAAAATACGCCAAGTCGCAACTCGCAAAACGGGAGTAAGCCGATCGTCACAGGTCACACCTGATTTAAAAGAAAAATTAACCGAGTCGCTACTCGTAATAAGGATAAACCAACCATCGCGCGTTGTACCTGAATAGTTAAAACAATGAAAGTATAATAGAAAAGCCGTGTTAAAGTTAGCGAAGGGTGCCGACCCCTAGCCCGACAATAGTTCGACACGGGAGCCGACCCTGACACGGCACATACCCAAAAAAAAAAAGAAGG
>NC_025704.1:17191502-17193994 GCF_000633955.1 Camelina sativa
AAAAAAAAAAAGAAGGGGGGGGGGGACAAGAGAAAAGATAAAACTTGACAAATCACCAAGCATGAGTAATGATCAGTGCTCTCCAGCTGCTTGATATACCGACGCAATACGTCGACCCGAGTTCGGCAAACATCGAGCTCCGTGTGATCTTTGAAAGGCCTCCTACCAATGGGCTCAAGATCGCCCTCTTCAAGATCGGGAACTTTCGCTTCAGCCAATAACGTTTCACAGCGAGCGCGTTCCTCAAGCAATCGGTCCCATCTCCATTTCAAAATGAAGAATCCGTCATCGATCAAAAGCTCAATATATTCCACAGTTCCATCCACACGGCAAAACTGGAAATGACGCTCGAACATATGACGCGTAGCTGCGATATAATTCCCCAGCCTCTGAATCCGAGTGTGGTAGTACTCGTTCTCCGAACGAATCACATCGTCGGATCTTACAGCGAGTCACTCTCGCGCTCTCCTCAACCACACCG
This sequence comes from Camelina sativa, assembly GCF_000633955.1. Classification (NCBI taxonomy): domain Eukaryota; kingdom Viridiplantae; phylum Streptophyta; class Magnoliopsida; order Brassicales; family Brassicaceae; genus Camelina; species Camelina sativa. Next base: position 17,191,984 of record NC_025704.1, read on the forward strand.
ACCTCGTTGTCACAGGCATCAGAGCAACCTCACCTACCCTACCAACGAGCTATCTCTCGGAAGCAAAGAAAAGAAACAGAATGAAATATGCAGAGTTTGGAGGGCTACTTATAGAATGAAGGGCGCAATTTCCCGAGGACAAACGACCAGTCAAGAGAGCCTCAGAAATCGCAACTGTTAAATGGTCAACACGAGTCATAAACGCTATTGGATAAAAAAGAGGCTCATGCAATAAAACCAATCAAGATCAAAGGGAGCCGACCCCTGAAACACAGCTACCATGAGTTCCAAGGGACCCAATCTCCGAAAATGGCAACTTAAAAAAAACACACAACGAAGGGAGCCAACCCTTGAACACGGCAATCCGAAGTTTACGATAAAAAGATAATGGTAGGAGCTGACCCCAATACGGCGAAGACCTTATCAAACTAAACTGGCGACAGGAGAATCCTCCTCGCATTCCTGGGTGGCAACCTGTTCACTTTGCTCCTCTACCAGAGTGACGACCTGTCCACCTTCCCCTTCTGCTTGGACGACGACCTGTTCTTCTTGTCCTTCCACCCGGGCGACGGCTTTGTCACTTTGTACCTCCACTCGCCCATCCCTGGGGGTTTCCATCGCTAAGGTACTCTCTTGCGCCTCGGTCGTTCTCTCCTCTTCGTCACTGGTCGAACTCATGATGAACTTCCTCGTAGCCCGGCGACCTGACCCATTCCACCTCTGGAAGGGAAGTAGCAAAACACAAGGACATGTCGAAGTTGTCTTCGATGATAACAGGAATGAAGATCTGTTCGACTTCCTCTTTTAACTGAGCAGCCACATTGTCAATCCTCTCAATGACCCTGTCAACCAAAAGAGAGACTTGACCATCTGCGACGACTGCCTCCAGCATATGCTTATTCCCGACGGCCTGCTTATACTCCAAGAACTTTGGACGCGAAGCTTCAAACGCATCAGCATAACTCTTGTGCTTCGATAAGAGCCTCTGAGCACGACCGGCAAGATGGCGATAGGCGCAAAGTTTGATGTAAAGACCATAGTCTTCTCGACGCACCCGCAACCTCTTCGTTTCAGACTCCAGCGCCACCTTTAGCTTGTCACGCGACGACTTAGCAGTCCCTAGCTTGACACGAAGCTCATCCCTCTCGGCTACCAGTCTGCCGCGACTATGTTCAAGTTTCGCAACCTGATCACTCAACTTCCGATTTGAACAAAGGGCCTCCTCCAACTGACTTTCAAGCTGCTTCACTCTCTTAGTAGAAGGGTCGGGACGCTCGGCGGCAGCAGCTTTTAACTCGCGGATGTTGCGCTAATAACGGGAAACGGCCCGATTGATCGTCGCAATAAGCTGCAAAGCGGAAAACTCGGTCAAAATATTTAAAAGGATGGCCTAACTGTAAAAATATCCAAGGGATTGGTAAGCAAACCTCGAAAGACGTCTTCGCAACATCAATGACCGAGTCCTTCTCCCTCATCCGGTCGACCGGTACAAGGATCCCTGTACCAAAATGGATTTTGCGGAATAGCTTAGCACATGAGAAAGAGTCATTTGGGAAAGCACGAGTTGTAGTGGAGTAGCCGAAATCCCACTCGTAATCCCCCTTTTTCTGCCTCTTAGCCGAATCAGGAGCAAACGAGCCCGCACCGCCCTTCCTCTTCTGAGGAGTACTCGCTCCAGCCCGTTCAACAGCGTTTGGACGATAAGAAGTTTCATTTCTTTTCCCTAAGGAAAGTGTTTCAGCCGGGCCGACCTGACGCTTAGGAGGTGGGGGAGGAACTACGGCCTTCTTCCCCGCACGTGCCTCGGCAAGACGGGCGTCCTGCGACGAAGCAGTCTTCTTTCCCGCTAAAGGTTCGGGCAACGTATTCTCAGAATGATCGCACGGACGAGGAGGGTTAGAAAGTAGAGTGGACGGCGTTCCGGTGGATCGCCGGAAACATCAGGAACTTCCAAGTTTAAACGCCCCATTCCTGCTAATCGACGAGACAATTTAAAAAAAAAAAAAAAAGA
>NC_025704.1:17194394-17197125 GCF_000633955.1 Camelina sativa
AAAAAAAAAAAAAAAAAGATGAGCTCGGCCACCCGTAACTCGCTCAGATACTTACTTGTCGGTTTCGAAGTTTTGGCTTTCAACGACGAAGTATTCCTCACTGATGTCTTCCCCGTCGCTCGACTAGTTTCCGGCCAAACGTAAGGACTAGCAGACTTAATCTTGTCTACCTCGGCACGGAAAGCAGCAGGGTACAGAAGCAGACACCTTGGCACGGAAACTGCAAGACAAAAATAAGGTTAATCACGATACCAGAAACCGAAGTAAAAATGCTACAGAGCAGGTCGGCTACCGGGTGAAAGATTCCACCCAGAGTATAAGGGAATTGAAGGATCTTCAACGACCCCCGAAACTACTTTCATGAAGAAATACCATCCGGCCCAGTTGTAAGTCTTCCCCTTCGTCCCCTTAACAAGTATTGGCCTCCTCGAACCAACGTATTAAACGCCCGGCGATTTTTTTCGGTTTGTGGGAATAAACCGGGTGAGTTCCTCAAAATGTTCAACTGAAAGACTGATTCCCACTGCCTCGGCCAAGATAGAGATACCGACCGCATTCCGGAAAGTCGCCATTGCAAAATGGGATATCGCCATCTTACGATTCACCAAGTATGACATCAGGAAAGCAGGAAGGGGAAATGTGATTGCACACTCGGTGAAAAGCTTCTCCAAGATACAGATGTAACCGTCTGGAACATCCCAAGGACGCTGACTTTCGTCTAGAATAATAATAGGAGGAAGAGGGTACAACCCGCCGAGTCTAACTGCTCTCTCGGCCGATTCAAGCTTAATAGTGGTTTGAGAAACGTATGAGAGGATGTGCCTCCTAGCCCCAGAAACACGAGGAATAACCGGCAACGACCCACGGACAATGACACGATCCTCGGGAATACAAGAATCGTCTAGATCCTCATCAATAAAATAGGGGATCGCACAAGGAAGATGAGACGAACTCGTAGTCGCGACGTGGGAGAAAGCCCGGCGTTGAAGTTCAGCGAATAAAGCTGAGTCAGAAGACGCATCGGAATGGGGACTCGTCGATGACCTTGGCCCACCACGACTCAGCCTGTTGACATCATCAGAGTCTTGTCGGAGATGACTTGCTGCAGAGGAGTCAGATGAAGCGGATCCAGGGGAAGTCATCAAAGACAAACAAGAAAAGAAGACAAACGATTTTAAGAAAGAAGAGAAGGAAATATACCTGATGACTCGAGAACAGAGGATGACTCGTAGACAAGATGGAGAAAATGAGGAAGAAGGGAAGTATTTATAGGAAGGGAATGAGGATTCTTGAAGCGTAATCATTACAGCACGTGTTTGGTGACGGTACAACTTCCGGATTTCATGCGCGTCAGGAACCGCACACGATGATTCGACCTCTAGCGTCGAAAACCGAGGAATCTCACGCGTGACCCTTCACTTCCTCAAATCTTGTCCAGAATTACCACCCCAACGATCGAAATTCAGAATCTGAAACCCTTCGGACGAGCTGAGTTCCCACGCCGAGCCACCAAGGGGAAGACGAGTCCTTCGGACAAAGTTCTCCGTCTAAAGGCTACAAAACTGGTGTTGAGGGAGGGAATACAATTAGGGGTGGATTCTCACTCCCACAACATGGCCCGGCGCAAATACATTGAAGCCCAAGAAATGCCCTTTAGCTGGGAGGGGCATTTTGGCCCTTTCGATGGACGAACCGACACAAATCCCTATAAAAGCGAGAGTACGGCGTCCGTGAACAGGGATGCAAGATTTCTGCAAAGAGAGAATACAGATAGAAGTAACGACCGACATCTCGTCCAAGTTAGAATCGACGAGCTCACAGCTCGTCTATTGTCTTTTGTCCGTTATTTTAACTTGTCTAGACCAAATTGTAGCCCGTCCTTTTGTGCCCCGGCACCGATTTATAAAGAGAATTTCGATTTCCATTTTACGGAACTAGACATTCTAGTTGTGACCGATTTGGACATCAACAAAGTTCAAGATTTTTCACCTAGTTGGACTCTCTAGCTAATAGATTTAGAGCTCTAATGGGACATTGGGAAAACTCCTTCTGTGGGTTTAACAGGAAAGCTTGTTTAAGAAGAAGAAGGAAACTTTGGTTTGTGGCTGTCCTACTTGTTCACTGGTGTTGGAGCTAACCTTGTTTCCTGGTTAGTTTTACCGAGAAATGCTGTTTCTGTTGGTGCCTCGGGAGCTGTTTTTGGGTTATTTGCTATCAGTGTCTTTGTCAAGGTACTCTATATTATTATTTTTCCTTCTCTACTTCTATCTCCCTGTGAATCATCAACCTACTCTCAGTTATATATATGTTTTGCTAAACTTATTTTGTAGATGTCTTGGGATTGGAGGAAAATCCTCGATGTTCTTATATTGGGTCAGTTCGTTATTGAGAGGGTAAAGATTCCTGCTTAAAATGTAGTCCTATTTTCTTTTGTGTTTATTTATTTATACAACATTGTATATGTTTGATACTGTAACAACAAGTCGTGATGTGATTAGAAGTTCTTACAATTCAGGGCACGGTAACTAAATTTGTTTTAGTTCATTGATTCTCTCATAGGTAATGGAAGCAGCTCAGGCTTCGGCTGGATTATCAGGAACTATATATGGTGGCTATTCTTTACAGACTGTTAATCACATTGCTCATCTCTCTGGTGCTCTCGTTGGCGTTGTCTTAGTTTGGCTTCTCAGCAAATTTCCTTCGGAACCTGTGGATCATCAAGTTAAAAAAT
>NC_025704.1:17198068-17222328 GCF_000633955.1 Camelina sativa
TTTTTTTTTTTTTTTTTTTTTTTTTTTTTTTTTGCTATGTTTCAAAATAGGTTCGCTGGTTCAAATATTTGTATTTGTATAGTGATTTTCCGGTAGGGTATCAGTTTGTGACTGCAGCGTTCTGTCATGCTAACTTGTGAGAAATCTGTCTTCGCTTTCTTTTTTGCTTAGTCTTTTTATTTCTCTCCTCCTTGACGTTGACCTTTTTGTATATATAATTCTAGGAACCTCTCCAGCAATCTTTTTTATTTATTACTCCAAAATCTATGAGTCTAGAAGTTATTGAAAACAGCAACTGTACAATACATTTTTTTTATACAAGATCATTCAGCTGCAATGTACATATAGTGAGTTCTCAAAGTATTGACTCTGAAGTTTCAACAGAAGAATAATTGAAAACCAAATTCTCTGGATTCAGTTCAGCCAAAGCCAATTTTGTTTGTTTCAGTTCAAGAACACTGTACAAGAATGTACAAATTGTCCACTGATCCCAAACTGCGCTTGGGACTGCTTCTGGCATATGATTGGCACTCGAGCTCCAAGTTTGCAAGCAGAGAGATTCATAGCTTTTGCAGTTGGAAGTTCTCGTTTCCTTAGTGGGATCTGCAAGAGATTAAAACTACCAGATAACTGTCTTTGGTACAGCTTCTCCAACTTTGCGATCTCTATGTCCTTACATTTCAATGCATTGATCGCTTTGTTCGACTCATCAGTGAGTCCCGCGACACGCCAAGCTTCTGCTAAGAGCAAGAAAGTGGAATTCTCGGGCTTCACACCAAACCCTCTCATCATCTGCAAAACCTCTTCTGCTTTCCATGGTTGCTTCACCTCTAGGTAACTGATATGATTAGGTTTTGATATGTTATTAGAATTATGGTGTTATTCCTTTTTAATTAGATTTAAGGTTTTATATAGTTTCCTTTTAATAGGAGAGATAGGTCGGTTTGTAAGGTTCTATATAAGAACCCTCTTATGCTAATGAGAATTCCAAGCTTCCAACAATTAACCTAATTCTCAAGGAGAGAGTTGGGTTAAAGCAAAGTTAGCTCTTAAATATCTTGTTCTTAAGTTTAAGCAACATGTGTGATAACAAGATCTAAGGCCACGGCTTTGGCTCATAACAACTTGCTATCAGAGCCGATTGATTCAATGGGAGACGGAGAAGTAACGCTTGCTCAATTGATGAAGGAGATTAAGAAGATTCATGAGAAATTGGATCCAATGCAAGTTACGCTTGCAAGCACTAGAGGAGAGAACAACAACGCAAGAAGAAGCCTCAAAATCCACAATTTCTGCACAACAAGAAGAACGAGATCAAAGAAAAGCAACAGTGGAGGAGCTTCACGATGAACAAACAAAACTCCAAGAAACTCTCGCAGCAGAAAAAGAAGAAATCACTAACAAGTTTCAAGCTCTTTCCTCTTCTATAAGAGGGGACGTGACGGGGGAGGAGAAGGAAGCAGCCTTCATGTCTAAGGTGAAGCCAAAAAGTGATACAAGTTTTAATGATGGAGCCATGGTTGAGGGTAGCTCAATCGGGAGGGCCATGGTTGAGAAGTTCGGTGGGTAGGGAGTGAGGCCATCGACTAACTGACGGAGGTGGAGAATGGGCCATTCGACAGATTAAAGATGTCCAAGAAGATGAAGAAACAACCAGTTACGTGACAGGAGATATTAGAGTGCAAAAAGGATTTGGTTGGAAGAGCTCTAGAGAAAGTGGAAGGGAAGAGGCTGGTAGAATTATGGTGCCACCATCAAGGATGGAGTTTCCACCTTACGATGGTAAACTACCACAAATGAGTGGTTACAAAAGTGTGAAGATTATTTCAAAGATCAAGGTATCTTCAATGACGATGCAAGAGTTCGCCAAGCAACCTTTTTCTTGACTGGTAAAGCGTATCACTGGCACAACAATTTGAGAAGGTTAGTCACGCATAGGCTAGGCTGGGCTGAATTTAAAAAGATTTGTAAAAGTCGTTTTGGAAAGGCCGATGCCGTGAATCCAATTGGAGAGTTATGTAATCTACGACATATGGGAACAGTTGATGAGTATTGTAACCAATTTGAGGAATGTTTGGGAAGGCAAACAAGACTAACTGGAGACCAACAACTGTGGCAGTTTTGCGTTGGACTTACAGATAGTTTAAGGAAGGAAGTCGAGTATCTCCGTCCTGAGACCATTTTTAAAGCAATGGAATATGCTCAAGATAATGAATACAAGATCGATAATAACAAGCAGACACACACATTTGGAGGACATTTGGCACCAATAGCTCAACACTCGGTCTTGTTCCCTAGGACAGGAAATCTTGAGAGCTCCAAGGGTGGAAAAGACAAGGAAGCTCAGTTGCTCCAACAAACATAAGAGAAACCGGCTCCTCAACAATTGTTTTTGAAGAAATTGACCACCGTAGAAATGGAAGAGCGACAAGCAAAAGGTCTCTGCTTCAACTGTGATGAATTCTTCACCCGAGGGCATGTTTGCAAACCAGTTCTTTTTTCAGATCATGGTAGTCAATGATGGTGCTAATCAAGACGACTAATAATAGGATTTTCACCCAGGGTATCAATTCCCTATGCAGTTGTAATACAAAGGGTTATCAATCCAAATGGTTATTATGCTAGTAGATGAGATATGACCAGAACTATGCAAGTCAAGTCAAGCAATAAATGATTTTGATCTAACAATCCTAAAATAAATAAAAGAAAGTAAATAAACAAGAACCACACGACCTAAGCACTCGATGCAAGCATTCGAGTACATGATCGGGTGGGGTGATCGAGTAAACAAGATGAGTATGAACAACTCGAGGGTGTACACGAAGCTGGTGATCGAGTACCAATTTGGGTATAGGATCGAGTGATGAATAAAAATGTAAACAATCAAGATGCGAAAGCTCCTAAGGATGGGGTAAGCGACTCCTAAGTGTTCCTGACCAGTATGGATGTCCTACATGCCTCAAGCAAATATTCCTTAGACAATGAATCTCTAAAATCTTGTTAAAACACTCTCGTGATAGAAACAATCAACCTTGATCACTTCCCTACCCAACTCTCATTGGAGAAACATGACCAAGCAGGCAATACAAACCGATTCATTATTGTCAATAAACTCCTTACACATCTAATCTCTTAGGCTAAGTGTAACATCCGCAAACCAAAATCTCGGTTTAGGGATTGCATCGGTCGATGCAAGGTTGATTTTCTGCGGTACGAGTTTAAGTTATACGCTGCGTTTTGGGTTAGGAAAACCCTTAACTCGAGTTTTTGTCTCATTAGTTGTGTTTAGACGCTTTTGAGAGAAAAAAAATTAGAGAAAAGTTCCCTAAGTGTTCTTGAGTGTTCTTGGTGATTTCTGGTGATTGGAGGCGTTTCCTGTTGAGATCGTGGTAGGAGCTTCCTAGGAGCGTGTTCTTGCTTGTTTAAGGTTCAGTAACTTCTTGGCAAAGGTAAGTGCATGACCATGGCTTATCTAAGCTGGAGATCTCTCTGATTTGCTTGTGATGTGCTGTAGGCTTGTTAGATTGATATTTGGGACGTAAGGAAGCTTTCTTGCGGCTTGAGATCGAGTTTTGTGGTTGTAGGAACGAAGATCCGGCGAGAAGCTTTGGGAGAAAACGATGCTCGGCATTGCATCGGTCGATGCACTTTGTGCGTCGGTCGATACAAATGTGAGGACGACGCGTAAAATCTAGGGTTTTACTGCTATGTCGAGCATGCGTCGGTCGATGCAATGGGAGCATCGGTCGATGCAAGTTAACCTTGCATCGGTCGATGCAGATCTTGCGTTAGTCGACGCAACCACCAACTGGTGTCGGTCGATGCATACTCTGTGTCGGTCGATGAAGAGTCCTGTTTTGTTATTGTTGATTGTTGGTTGATGGTTTGAGACGTCTCTATTGTTTGTATGTATTGCCCAGTAAATGGGAGGATTGCCTTACTGAGTGTTTATAAAATACTCATGCATTGCAATTTGTGTTTGTGGTGCAGGTAAAGGCAAAGTGTGATCGTGGAATCAAAGCAATGAAGAGGAGGATGTTCTAGGGACTCGATTGGTTGTTGTCTGGCATTGCTAGGTTACTAGAGTTGGGTCATTAGAAACATTGCTAGGATGCTGGTTCTATGATTCTTGTTTGGTTGAACTTTGGATATTGTTTATGTTATAATTATTGGATATTGAGATTGGTTATTTCCGCTGTTGATTGTGATTGTGGTTAGGTGGCTAGTGGGTATGAGACCACTAGTTGTAGTTTATTTATTATTATTATTTATATTTATTTATTATTTAAAATAAATAATAGTGGGTATGGGACCGCGTAGGTCAGCTTCTTGGGATTGGTTCTGCGGGCCTTGTTGTTGTTGGAATCCAGGTGGTGCAATTGGTTGGTGGTAGTTACCAGAATATTGCTGCTTAGGAGCATAGCCTTGATTGTATTGGACAAAAGGCTTTTGCTGGACTTGGTTCCCTTGAACTGCGAATGGGTAGATTTGGTCTTGAGGGTTTGCAACGTTTGGGTTATGGTATAACAGATTTGGATTCGGTTTGTAGTTGTGGTACCCTTTGTTGTACCCTTTGTTGTAACCTCCTTGGTTGTTGATGTAGTTCACATCCTCTAGCTGAGCATTCTCCCCATCTTGTTGCAGAAACTGCTCTTCCTCTGAGATTGCATGGACATGGTGCTGCTGGTTGAGTAGTTTATCCAACTTGTCATTGAGGGCTTTCATGTCCCTCTTGTACTTGGCATCATCCTCTCCAGTAGATCGCACAATACGATCGTACTCCTCATTGTAATGCAGATCTGATTGAGCCAAGTTCTCCACTAGATCCCAACCTTCATCGACATCCTTGTTGAGGAAGTTACCATTGCTTGCGGTGTCCAACAACATCCACATCTTAGGGACCACTCCTCAGTATAGTGTACTCAGCAATGAAGCATTGCTGAATCCATGATGAGAGCATCTGGTAGTGTAACCCTTGAAACATTCCCAAGCTTCACTAAACGTCTCATTGTTCTTCTGAACAAAGCTGGAGATGTCATTTTGCAGCCTTGCTGTCCTGGAGTTGGAGAAGAATTTGGCTAGAAACGCCTTCTTTCATGCTTCCGAGGTGGTGATGCACTCCTTGAGGAGTGATTTCTCCCAGATATGTGCCTTGTCTCCCAAAGAAAATGGGAACAGCCGGAGTTTGAATCCATCTTCACTAACTCCATTAATCTTGGTTAGGCTACAGAGCCTATCAAACTCATCGAAATGGTCCAATGGGTCCTCCATTGGCAATCCATGAAACTTGTTGCTTTGTATCATCTAGATGAGACTACTCTTTATCTCAATGTTGTTGTTCTGAACAGCAGGTGGCACAGTGCCATTTCTTTGAGTATGAGTAGATGGAGCATCTCCTACTCCTATGTTGGTCCACACTGGAGGAGCTGGTGGACCATTCTGATTGTTCATTGTCTCCTCAATTGTTGTTGGTTGCGGTAGATGGACTTGTTGTTGACGGAGTAGCCTTGGTCTGTCGATGTTGTCGATGAATGGACGCAAGTGTTGACTACCCTTGGATCGTGTTTGCATGCACAAGCAGGTGACCGAGTGAGTGCACGACGGTCTACCTGATCCAGGTGATCGAGTGACGGGTCAGGTGGGTGCTCGGGTTGTACCTGAAAAGCAAAACAAACAAACACGAAAGCAAACAAGTCAGTTCCGAACCAAAGTATAAAATAGAACTTGATTTAGCAAGTGCTGAAATCTTAAACGTAGCAAATTAAGTTCAACCAAATGGCAACGGCGCCAAATTGATAACAGGATTTTCACCCAGGGTATCAATTCCCTATGTAGTTGTAGTACAAAGGGTTATCAATCCAAATGGTTGTTATGCTAGCAGATGAGATATGATCAGAACTATGCAAGTCAAGCCAAGCAATAAATGGGTTTGATCTAACAATCCTAAAATAAATAAAAGAAAGTAAATAAACAAGAACCACACGACCTAAGCACTCGATGCAAGCATTCGAGTACAAGATCGGGTGGAGTGATCGAGTAAACAAGATGAGTATGAACAACTCGAGGGTGTACACGAAGCTGGTGATCGAGTACCAATTTGGGTATAGGATCGAGTGATGAATAAAAATGTAAACAATCAAGATGCGAAAGCTCCTAAGGATGGGGTAAGCGACTCCTAAGTGTTCCTGACCAGTATGGATGTCCTACATGCCTCAAGCAAATATTCCTTAGACAATGAATCTCTAAAATCTTGTTAAAACACTCTCGTGATAGAAACAATCAACCTTGATCACTTCCCTACCCAACTCTCATTGGAGAAACATGACCAAGCAGGCAATACAAACCGATTCATTATTGTCAATAAACTCCTTACACATCTAATCTCTTAGGCTAAGTGTAACATCCGCAAACCAAAATCTCGGTTTAGGGATTGCATCGGTCGATGCAAGGTTGATTTTCTGCGGTACGAGTTTAAGTTATACGCTGCGTTTTGGGTTAGGAAAACCCTTAACTCGAGTTTTTGTCTCATTAGTTGTGTTTAGACGCTTTTGAGAGAAAAAAAATTAGAGAAAAGTTCCCTAAGTGTTCTTGAGTGTTCTTGGTGATTTCTGGTGATTGGAGGCGTTTCCTGTTGAGATCGTGGTAGGAGCTTCCTAGGAGCGTGTTCTTGCTTGTTTAAGGTTCAGTAACTTCTTGGCAAAGGTAAGTGCATGACCATGGCTTATCTAAGCTGGAGATCTCTCTGATTTGCTTGTGATGTGCTGTAGGCTTGTTAGATTGATATTTGGGACGTAAGGAAGCTTTCTTGCGGCTTGAGATCGAGTTTTGTGGTTGTAGGAACGAAGATCCGGCGAGAAGCTTTGGGAGAAAACGATGCTCGGCATTGCATCGGTCGATGCACTTTGTGCGTCGGTCGATACAAATGTGAGGACGACGCGTAAAATCTAGGGTTTTACTGCTATGTCGAGCATGCGTCGGTCGATGCAATGGGAGCATCGGTCGATGCAAGTTAACCTTGCATCGGTCGATGCAGATCTTGCGTTAGTCGACGCAACCACCAACTGGTGTCGGTCGATGCATACTCTGTGTCGGTCGATGAAGAGTCCTGTTTTGTTATTGTTGATTGTTGGTTGATGGTTTGAGACGTCTCTATTGTTTGTATGTATTGCCCAGTAAATGGGAGGATTGCCTTACTGAGTGTTTATAAAATACTCATGCATTGCAATTTGTGTTTGTGGTGCAGGTAAAGGCAAAGTGTGATCGTGGAATCAAAGCAATGAAGAGGAGGATGTTCTAGGGACTCGATTGGTTGTTGTCTGGCATTGCTAGGTTACTAGAGTTGGGTCATTAGAAATATTGCTAGGATGCTGGTTCTATGATTCTTGTTTGGTTGAACTTTGGATATTGTTTATGTTATAATTATTGGATATTGAGATTGGTTATTTCCGCTGTTGATTGTGATTGTGGTTAGGTGGCTAGTGGGTATGAGACCACTAGTTGTAGTTTATTTATTATTATTATTTATATTTATTTATTATTTAAAATAAATAATAGTGGGTATGGGACCGCGTAGGTCAGCTTCTTGGGATTGGTTCTGCGGGCCTTGTTGTTGTTGGAATCCAGGTGGTGCAATTGGTTGGTGGTAGTTACCAGAATATTGCTGCTTAGGAGCATAGCCTTGATTGTATTGGACAAAAGGCTTTTGCTGGACTTGGTTCCCTTGAACTGCGAATGGGTAGATTTGGTCTTGAGGGTTTGCAACGTTTGGGTTATGGTATAACAGATTTGGATTCGGTTTGTAGTTGTGGTACCCTTTGTTGTACCCTTTGTTGTAACCTCCTTGGTTGTTGATGTAGTTCACATCCTCTAGCTGAGCATTCTCCCCATCTTGTTGCAGAAACTGCTCTTCCTCTGAGATTGCATGGACATGGTGCTGCTGGTTGAGTAGTTTATCCAACTTGTCATTGAGGGCTTTCATGTCCCTCTTGTACTTGGCATCATCCTCTCCAGTAGATCGCACAATACGATCGTACTCCTCATTGTAATGCAGATCTGATTGAGCCAAGTTCTCCACTAGATCCCAACCTTCATCGACATCCTTGTTGAGGAAGTTACCATTGCTTGCGGTGTCCAACAACATCCACATCTTAGGGACCACTCCTCAGTATAGTGTACTCAGCAATGAAGCATTGCTGAATCCATGATGAGAGCATCTGGTAGTGTAACCCTTGAAACATTCCCAAGCTTCACTAAACGTCTCATTGTTCTTCTGAACAAAGCTGGAGATGTCATTTTGCAGCCTTGCTGTCCTGGAGTTGGAGAAGAATTTGGCTAGAAACGCCTTCTTTCATGCTTCCGAGGTGGTGATGCACTCCTTGAGGAGTGATTTCTCCCAGATATGTGCCTTGTCTCCCAAAGAAAATGGGAACAGCCGGAGTGTGAATCCATCTTCACTAACTCCATTAATCTTGGTTAGGCTACAGAGCCTATCAAACTCATCGAAATGGTCCAATGGGTCCTCCATTGGCAATCCATGAAACTTGTTGCTTTGTATCATCTAGATGAGACTACTCTTTATCTCAATGTTGTTGTTCTGAACAGCAGGTGGCACAGTGCCATTTCTTTGAGTATGAGTAGATGGAGCATCTCCTACTCCTATGTTGGTCCACACTGGAGGAGCTGGTGGACCATTCTGATTGTTCATTGTCTCCTCAATTGTTGTTGGTTGCGGTAGATGGACTTGTTGTTGACGGAGTAGCCTTGGTCTGTCGATGTTGTCGATGAATGGACGCAAGTGTTGACTACCCTTGGATCGTGTTTGCATGCACAAGCAGGTGACCGAGTGAGTGCACGACGGTCTACCTGATCCAGGTGATCGAGTGACGGGTCAGGTGGGTGCTCGGGTTGTACCTGAAAAGCAAAACAAACAAACACGAAAGCAAACAAGTCAGTTCCGAACCAAAGTATAAAATAGAACTTGATTTAGCAAGTGCTGAAATCTTAAACGTAGCAAATTAAGTTCAACCAAATGGCAACGGCGCCAAATTGATAACAGGATTTTCACCCAGGGTATCAATTCCCTATGTAGTTGTAGTACAAAGGGTTATCAATCCAAATGGTTGTTATGCTAGCAGATGAGATATGATCAGAACTATGCAAGTCAAGCCAAGCAATAAATGGGTTTGATCTAACAATCCTAAAATAAATAAAAGAAAGTAAATAAACAAGAACCACACGACCTAAGCACTCGATGCAAGCATTCGAGTACAAGATCGGGTGGAGTGATCGAGTAAACAAGATGAGTATGAACAACTCGAGGGTGTACACGAAGCTGGTGATCAAGTACCAGTTCGGGTATAGGATCGAGTGATGAATAAAAATGTAAACAATCAAGATGCGAAAGCTTCTAAGGATGGGGTAATCGACTCCTAAGTGTTCCTGACATGTATGGATGTCCTACATGCCTCAAGCAAATATTCCTTAGACAATGAATCTCTAAAATCTTGTTAAAACACTCTCGTGGTAGAAACAATCAACCTTGATCACTTCCCTACCCAACTCTCGTTGGAGAAACATGACCAAGCAGGCAATACAAACCGATTCATTATTGTCAATAAACTCCTTACACATCTAATCTCTTAGGCTAAGTGAGTTAATTTCTAGCATTGATTGATTCAAGCATTTCATCTACACCTCTCGGTGGTAAAACACCCCAGATCTAATCTCAACCTCTCAGTCTGTTGATAGCATTAAGAACACCAATCTAGAAAGGAATTTATAAAGCATAAACAACCAAGCTAAGACATCCTAACCGATCAAGAACACAAAATCATCTATCCCATCCCTAGAAAGTTTGTTTCACTACTCAGATCTCATTGCAGAAAACATAAAAGCATAGATAAACGAAAATTGCATTGTATTGAAAAATAAAATAAAAGTGAAGAGTACAAAATATAAATCTAAAAGGATAGCAAAAAGAAGTAAAATAAATCCTAACAATAGTGGAAAAAGAGTTTGAGTCGCTCAAGATCTCTCTCAAAAGCTCTCGCTCTCTGGTTTGAGGGTCTGCGGCGTGCTAGGGCGAGAGGAAGAAGACGGGGGGGGGGTTTATATATGAAAACCCCTTTAACCTAGCTTCCAAGTCCTACCCGAGGGTCTGCTCGATGATGTGCACGAGGAAGAGGTCGGGTTACTCCTCGGGTAGGTCTTCGGGTTATTCTTCCTTCTCTTGAATCCTCCTCGATCGGGTTGGGGTTCGGACTGTTCTTCCTGCTTAATAGCTCCTTCGGGTACATGCTCGGATTTGAACTTGTTTCTCCCCATTTTAGGTTCTAAAGCACCTGTTTTCATCCAAAATATGCAAATGCAAGAATGCAACACCCTAAATGGCGTAAATGCGAATTCCTACAGTTAATGACCTAAAAATGCTAAGGTTAGGGCATAAAAAATGCAAAATATGGACAAAAAAGGATGCTTAAAACATGTAAATTAGAGAGTTATCAACGACAAACCACTTGAAGAGGAGGACATGCCATGACCTGAAGCTTGAGGACAAGCTTCAAGTGGAAGAGGGGAGTAATGATATGATTATTTGGTTTTGATATGTTATTAGAACTTTGGTGTTATTCCTTTTTAATTAGATTTAAGGTTTTATATAGTTTCCTTTTAATAGGAGAGATAGGTCGGTTTGTAAGGTTCTATATAAGAATCCTCTCATGCTAATGAGAATTCCAAGCTTCCAACAATTAACCTAATTCCTAAGGAGAGAGTTGGGTTAAAGGGAAGTTAGCTCTTAAATCTCTTGTTCTTAAGTTTAAGCAACGGGTGTGATAACAAGATCTAAGGCCAAGGCTTTGGCTCATAACAGTAACCTCACATTAGTGTCTCAAATGTCTTTATATTCGGCGAAACCCCAAACTTGCCCATCTTGTTGAAAACCCTCATTGCATCATCCATACTACCGCTGCTGCAATGCACACTGATCACCGTGGTGAAGATCACAACGTTGGGCCTTGATTCAACTATCAAAGTCTCAAGAAGTTCCTCAGCTTTCTTGTGCTCTTTTGCTCTAACATACCCTTTGGCTAAAATGCTGTAAGCGTGTGAGCGTCTGTTTTGACTCCTGCTTTTAACATTTCTTCAAACACTTGTGCAGCTTTCTCCATGTATCCAACTGAGCTCCAAGAGTTCATCACGGTACTGTATGTGATTACATCTACCTTCACCTTACACTCCATCAAGGTAAGAACCTGCACTTTTCATTCTTTATACTACGTGATTACATCTATCTTCCATTGAAACTATGCTCAATATGCCACCAGTCTATCAACATCGCACTCTCGGATACTGCACGTTTTCCTTGAATGGTACTGAGAGTTACCATGTGATATGTTCCAAATGCACCATATTTAATTGTGTACATGCTTTGACTAGTTAAATGCCATCCTAAATAATATGGGCTGACAAGCCGATGCAGTAAAGCCTTCCCTGAAACTATATATGTATGTGGGTGTAGTTGTTGTTGAGTTTACTTTTGATTTATGTAATCTTAGATCTTACCTTTTTTTTTTTTTTTTTTTTTTTTTTTTTTTTNTTAATTTATATGATTTTAGATCTAACTTTTAATTTATATTAAACTGGTCTCCAACTTCAACTAGGAATATTAAATTTCAAATCTTTAAAAAGACAAATTATTGCAATTTTTTGAAGAACAAAGTAGTCCGAGTTGTGAATCAAAGATTTGAATGTCTCAAATGGCATATCTGTTGGTGTTGTTGTTGGAGTAGGTTAATAAGAGCGGTACAAGTGTAGGCTCCAATTGTGTCGTCGGTGGCAGAGGTGCAGCAAAGGACAAGCTGTCACCAATTGACCTGCAGAACAATTGGTGGCAGCTTGTCCTGTGGGAAGATTGTTAATGGGTGGGGACCAAGGTTCGAGGAACGCCTGGCGCACCAATAATCTACTGGTGGATTTGGATGTGAGTTCCTTTCCACGGTGAAGGGTTAGGATCGATGTCCTGCAGGGCCAGCTTAGGGTCTATGGGGGCAAGCTAGCAGTGGGCTAGTGGGGTCCACGGGACGGGTTGTTATAGTTTCACCATGGGGAGCGACGGTGTTGTTCTAAGAAGAAAGACGAGAGTTTCCGCTTGTGCATTGATTATTGGGGTCTAAACCGGGTCACTGTGAAGAACAATTACCGTCTTCCCAAGATCGATGAGTTGTGAGTTCCTTTCCACGGTGAGGGGTTAGGATCGATGCCCTGCAGGGCCAGCTTAGGGCCTATGGGGGCAAGCTAGCGGGTCACCAATAACCTACTGGTAGATTTGGATGTGAGTTCCTTTCCACGGTGAGGGGTTAGGATCGATGCCCTGCAGGGCCAGCTTAGGGCCTATGGGGGCAAGCTAGCGGTGGGCTAGTGGAGTCCATGGGACGGGTTGTTACAGTTTCACCGTGGGGAGCGACGGTGTTGTTCATTAAAAAGAAAGACGAGAGTTTCCGCTTGTGCATTGATTATCGGGGTCTAAACCGGGTCACTGTGAAGAACAATTACCGTCTTCCCAAGATCGATTAGTTGTTGGATCAATTGAGAGGTGCTACTTGGTTCTCTAAGATTGATCTAGCGTTTGACTATCATTAGATTTCGAAAGATGAGGCAGATGTGAGAAAGACGGCCTCTAGGATGAGGTATGGGTATTATGAGTTCGTTGTGATGCCTTTTGGGTTGACCAATGCACCAACAACGTTCATGAGGTTGATGAACAATATGTTCTAGGAGTTTTTGGACGTGTATGTTATCATCTTCATCGATGATATTCTGGTGTACTTTAAGAGTCCTGAGGAGTATAAGGTAGACTTGATAGCAGTGTTAGGGAAGCTGCGGGAACCGAAGCTGTTCGCTAAGTTGAGCAAGTGCAGTTTCCTGCACAGGGAGATGGGATTTATGGGTCACATTGTGACTGCAGAGGGAGTTTCTGTGGATCCAGAGAAGATTCAGGCCATTAGAGATCAGGAGTTTTCTTGGATTTGCGGGTTACTACAGGAGGTTTGTGAAGGGTTTTTTTAGTAAGGCATGACCTATGACTAAGTTGACGGGAAGGATGTTCCTTTTGTTTGGTCGCGAGAGTGTGAGGAGGGTTTCGCAAGCCTGAAGGAGATGCTGACTACTATGCCAGTGTTGGCATTGCCAGAGCAGAATGAGCTATATGTAGTTTATGCAGACCCTTCCGGAGTTGGCTAGGGATGTGTGCTGATGTTGATCCTCCCTCAATCTTAAATTACACAGTCCCTTGTGTAGATAGAAGTCTGAAAAATAATCCAAGAATCACAAAAAGAAACAAATTACAATGCATTGGTATAAACAATGGTTGGATGAAAGGTGGTACCTCATTGGGTTGTGAAGAAGGAGGTTGTATCAGCCTCCATGCTCGCCAAGTTGTATTCAGGGCTGTCACCGGATCCAGTGGGTGTCGGGATTAGCTCATCAGAGAGCTCGGTTATGTGCACGGACGACTTGCTTGGACCAACATCCGAGTGATGTGTCGGGTACGGCATCGCATAGCTAACCGGGTATGGCATCGGGTACTACATCAGATAGGGCGGCGGGTAAGAACCTGAATGTTCACCCGAGTATGTGCTCGAATGAGGCATCAGATAGGTCAGCGGGTAAGGCATCAGATAAGGTTGGTGGTAAGGACCCGAGTGATCACCTGAGTAGGTGCTCGGGTGGCGTATCGGATAGGGCATCGAGTACCCCATAGGGTTGGGAGCTGGGGTACTCGATGCCCCAGGGTATCAATTCCCTATGCAGTTGTAGTACAAAGGGTTATCAATCTAAATGGTTGTATGCTAGCAGATAGGATATGATCTAAACAATGAAAGTCAAGCCAACCAATAATGGGGTTTTGTCGAACAGTGCTAAAATGAACACAAAAAAAAAGAATAAAACAAAGAACTACTCGACCGAGGTACAAGATGCAAGAGATCGAGTACCGGATCGAATAGGTGGTCATGTGACAAGAAAACACAAACAAAATGATGAACAACTCGAGGCACCACACAATGCTGATGATTGAGTACCAGGTCAGGTTGGTGGTCGAGTGAATGATAAAAGCTTAAACAATCAAAATACGAAAGCTCCTAAGAATGGGTTAATCGGTTCAAAAAGTATTCCTAATCAACCTAGAATGTTTTACATGCCTCAAGCAATATATTCCCTAGACAATGAATCTCTAAACCTTGCTAATCAACTCTCATAGCAGAAACAATCAACCCTGATCACTTCCCTACCCAACTCTCGTTGGTGAGACATGACCAAGTAGGCATTAAAAATCAATTCACTATTTTCAATAAACTCCTTACTCATCTAATCTCTTAGGCTAAGTGAGTTAATATCTGGCATTAGTTTATTCAAGTATTTCATCGAACACCTCTCGGTGCTGAAATCCCCATAATCTAATCCAAACATCTCGGTTTGAAACTAGCATTAAGAACTCTAATCCATAAGGGAATTTTTATAAAAACAATCAAGCCAAACCATTATAATCGATTAAGAATACCTACTAACCTATCCCATACCTAAAAACTTTGGTTCATTACTCAGATCTCATCGCAAACAACATAAAAACAAAGATGAATAAGAATTGCATTGAAGATAATGAGTATAATCAAAAACAATAAAGAACAGAAAGTAGAATTATAAACTGGAAAAGAAAAATGCTAAGAATTAAAATCTCCCTAAGAAAGTATGAAAATTGGCTGGAAATCCCCTTTGGAAGCTCTCGCTCTCTCTCTCGCGTGTGGTCGTCCCCTCTCTCGAACATTAGGAAATGGTTTATATATGGAAACCTTTTTGACCTAGCCGAAACAGCTGTCATCAGAAGTCCTATACGAGGCTAGGGTCGAGCACCTCCTCGGGTTGGGCTTCAGGTGGTTCTAGCCCTGGGCATATTATCCAAACCCGAATCCTGAACCCAAACCCGACCCAAAGTAAATGGTTCGGTTCGGGTTCGAGTTTTGTGTAAAATCCGATCGGGTTCGGGTAATATTCGAACCCGAAGTAAGATTCGAACTAATCCGAATTAAATGTAAAAATGCATCTATGGGGAATTGATAACTCTCTAATTTACATGTTTTAAGCATCCTTTTTGTTCCTATTTTGCATTATTTATACCCTAACCTTAGCATTTTTAGGTCATTAACTGTAGGAATTCGCATTTAGGGCATTTAGGGTGTTGCATTATTGCATTTTCACATTTTGGATGAAAACAGGTGCTTAAGAGCTTAAAATGGAGAGAAACAAGGTCAAATCCGAGCATGTACCCGAAAGAGCTATTGAGCAGGAAGAACAGTCCAAACCTCAACCCGATCGAAGAGGATCCAAGAGCCGGAAAAACATTCCGAAGACCTATCCGAGGTGCAACCCGAGCTTATCCTTGTGCACCTCATCGAGCAGACCCTTGGGCAGGAGTGGGAAGCTAGGTTAAAAGGGTTTCCATGTATAAACCCTCCTCTTCTTCCTCTCGCCCTAGCACGCCGCCGACCCTCAAACCAGAGACTCTCTGGCAGAGAGCGAGAGCTTCTGAGAGAGTTCTTGAGTGACTCAAACACTATTTCCACTTTGTTAGAATTTATTTTACATTTCTTTTGCTATTCTTAGATTTTGACTCTGTACTCTTTTGCTTTTATTTTATTTTCAATACAATGCAATTTTTGTTTATCTTTGTTTCTATATTTTCTGCAATGAGATCTGAGTAGTGAAATAAAGTTTCTAGGGATGGGATAGACAATTATGTGTTCTTGATCGGTTAGGATGTCTTAGCTTGGTTGTTTATGTTATATAAGTTCCTTTCTAGATTGGTGTTCTTAATGCTATCAATAGACCGAGAGGTTCAGATTAGATTCTAGGCTGTTTTACCATCAAGAGATGTAGATGAAATGCTTGAATCAATCAATGCTAGAGATTTACTCACTTAGCTTAAGAGATTAGATGTGTAAGGAGTTTATTGACAATAATGAATCGGTTTGTATTGCCTGTTTGATCATGTTTTTCCAACGAGAGTTGGGTAGGGGAGTGATCAAGGTTGATTGTTTCTATCAAGAGAGTGTTTTAACAAGATTTTAGAGATTCATTGTCTAGGGAATATTTGCTTGCGGCATGTAGGTTACCCCATCCTTAGGAGCTTTCGCATTTTGATTGTTTACGTTTTTATTCATAACTCGACCCTATACCCAAACTGGTACTCGATCACCAGCTTCATGTACACCTTCGAGCTGTTCATGCTCTTCTTGTTTACCCGATCACTCCACCCGATCCTGTACTTGAATGCTTGCATCGAGTACTTAGGTCGTGTGGTTCTTGTTTATTTGATGTTAATTATTCTAGGATTGTTAGGTCAAACCCCATTATTGCTTGGCTTGACTTGCATAGTTCTGATCATATCTCATCTGTTAGCATAACAACCATTTGGATTGATAACCCTTTGTACTACAATTGCATAGGGAATTGATACCCTGGGTGAAAATCCTGTTATCAATTTGGCGCCATTGCCATTTGGTTGAATCTAATTTCCTACGTTTAAGATTTCAGCACTTTCTAGATCAAGTTCTATTATACACTTTGGTTCGGTACTGACTTGTTTACTTTCATGTTTGTTTGTTTTGCATTTCAAGAACAACCCAAGTACCCACATGGCCCGTCACTCGATCACCTGGATCGGGTAGACCTTTGTGTACTCACTCGGTTAACTGATTGTGCATGCAAACATGATCCAAGGGTAGCCAAAACTTGAGTCCTTTCATCGACAACATCGACAGAACAAGGTTACTCCGTCCATAACAAGTCCAACGACCCCAACCAACCATAATTGAGGAGATAATGAATAATCAGAATGGTCCACCATGTCCTCAAGCAAGGACCAACATAGGAGCGGGAGATGCTCCATCTACTCATACTCAAAGAAATGGCATTGTGCCACCTGCTGTCCAAAACAACAACTTTGAGATCAAGAGTAGTCTCATCCAGATGATACAAAGCAACAAGTTTCATTGATTGCCAAAGGAGGACCCATTGGACCATTTAGATGAGTTTGATAGGCTCTGTAGCCTAACCAAGATCAATGGAGTTAGTGAAGATGGATTCAAACTCCGGCTTTTCCCATTTTCTTTGGGAGACAAAGCACACATCTGGGAGAAATCACTCCCTAAGGAGTCCATCACCACCTGGGAAGCATGCAAAAAGGCATTTCTAGCCAAATTCTTCTCCAACTCCAGAACCGCAAGGCTGCGAAATGACATCTCCAGCTTTGTTCAGAAGAGCAATGAGACGTTCAGTGAAGCTTGGGAATGTTTCAAGGGATACACAAGCAGATGCCCTCATCATGGATTCAACAATGCTTCATTGCTAAGTACTTTGTACCGAGGTGTAGTCCCTAAGATCATGATGTTGCTGGATACCGCAAGTAACTGTAACTTCCTCAACAAGGATGTTGATAAAGGTTGGGATGTAGTGGAGAACTTGGCTCAATTTGATGGCCATTACAATGAGGAGTATGATCGCAGTATACGATCTACTGGAGAGGATAATGCCAAGTACAAGCGAGACATGAAAGCCCTCAATGACAAGCTGGATAAGCTCTTCAACCAGCAGCAACATGTCCATGCCATCTTAGAGGAAGACCAGTTTCAGAAACAAGATGGGGAGAGTGCTCAGCTAGAGGATGTGAAATACATCAACAACCAAGGTGGTTACAACAACTACAAACCAAACCCGAATCTGTCATACCGTAACCCGAATGTTGCAAATCCTCAAGGCCAAATCTACCCATCCGCAGTCCAAGGGAACCCGGGCCAGCAAAAGCCTTTTGTCCAATACAATCAAGGCTATGCCCCTAAGTAGCAATATTCTGGCAATTACCACCAACCAATTGCACCACCTGGATTCCAACCACAGCAAGGCCCGTAGAACCAATCCCAAGAAGCTGATCTACGCGGACTGCTTCAGCAGATGATACAGAATCAAACATCGGCTGCTATGGACATTGCATAACGGTTCGCGAAGAAGAGCAACAAGATAGACTCCGGGTATAATGACCTGAACGGCAAATATGATTCCCTCAACACTAAGCTGAGATACCTAGAAGGCCACCACAACACCCAACCACCTCCGAAAATTAACCAGCTTCCAGGTAAAGCTGTTCAGAACCCAAAGGATTATGCCACTGCCCAAGCAATCTTTCTTGATGATGATATTGAAGGTTACCTCACTGAGGACAGCAATGTTCAAGATCGGGAGGATATGGATCACTATGGGGTGAATAAGTATCAGTACTATATATCCGAGTATGAACCCGATCTGTCACCTGAGGAGGCTGATCGAGCTGATGACCAAGCACCGGCTCAAGAATTGCTAATCAATGCATCACTCGGAGCTGAACCCGATGATGTACCCGATGATGGTGATCATATGATCCATCGAGTAGAAGTTCAGATGACATATCAACCTCAACTTCCCCAAGCTGAAGAAGGAGAATTAGAGGAAAGGTTTAGAGCTACTCTTAACATCCAATTAGAGGCGCTTGCAGAGCGTATGGCCAAGCGAAAAGCCCTACCTCCTAAGCTCTTGCCACCACATGAACTTCGAGAGGAAATCATCAAGGAGACAGCTTAGCTGGAGATTGACGTAAAGGAAGCTGTCAAGGAGATTGGGAATGAAATTTTGAGGAGTGGAGTGTGTTTAGATCTTGAACAGTGAATTGAGGAAAAATTGGAGGATCCTGGCTCTTTTACATTGCCATGTTCAATAGGACTTTGGATTTTCAACAATTGCTTGTGCGACTTGGGAGCTTCAGTCAGCATCATGCCACTATCAGTTGCCAACATGATGGGTTTCAGTAGTTTTAAACCGAGTAGTCTGTATTTGGTTCTAGCTGATAGAACAATCAGACACCCATTGAAATCCTAGAAAACCTGCCTCTCAGGATTGGAAGAGTGGAAGTTCCTACTGATTTCATGATCCTTGATATGGATAAGGAACCAGACGATCCACTGATCCTAGGAAGACCATTCTTGGCAACAGTAGGAACGGTAATAGATGTGAAAATGGGGAAGATCAGCATTGAGCATGGAGAGCACTTCAAAATGGAATTTGGCATCAAGAAGGGAATTAAGAAGCTAACCATTGATGGTCAAGCTTTCTCTACCCAAACAAAACCAAGAAGGATCAAGCATCACCAAGAAGCTGATACTACATTTGCTGTGGAACCAGGACAAGACCAGGAAGATTGGTTGAGCCAGTCTGTTCCAGTGGAGAGGATTCCAGAACCTCTCCCTCCTAAAACCCATGCTTGAAGAGCATGAAGAGTCAAGCTAAGTGACTTAAAACAAGCTCACTTGGAAGAAAGTCCTTTTATTTTATTTAATTTTAATTTTATTTATTTATTTTGTCTTATTTTCGATTTTACGAATTTATATTTATATAATAAAAGGAAATTTTGGGAAACCCGAGGCTTTACCCAAATCCGTACTCGACGCACTTGATCGTGTTCCTACTCGGGTGGCGAGTGAATCCCGAATTCCACAAAAACCCTAGCCCACTCTCGGTGAAACCCTAGCGGCAACCTTTCCTATTTAAGAGGACCAACCCCTTCCTCCCAAAAAAAAAAAAAATCGATAAGTGCTTTTAAACTTCCTTCTTCTTATTTCTTCTATCTCTCAAACTCGAGTGCTTTAAGATTTTCGGGAGCTAACCCTATTGATCTCAAGTTTAGCTTTTCCTTCTTTTCAAGGATTCAACAATGGCCCCCAAGATGAAGACCTACCAAAAGAAGGGGAGCAGATCAACCTCCACCGCTGCTAGAACCGGAGATGAAGCCGTCGAAGCTCGTGATTTCCTAGGAAGAGGAGACGTTTCGCATTCCCAACCGTTGAGTGGACGTTTCCAATCCCCAACCTGATCCGTCACCCGAGCAGGTGCTCGAGCAACCGATCGTACAGACCCCCGAGTTTGCTCACCAAGCCCGGTGGCAAGTGCTGTCCACCGATATCTTTGACGTAGGGACCTGTCTACGTCCGAGAGAACCGTCACCGACCCTATGGAGGTCGATTCTGATGTAGATAGAGGAGAATCGGAGAAGATCCAAACCTCCAGGTTGAGAAGCAGAGCTGTGGTTGCAAGAGGGAAGAGACCAGCATCTGAAAAGGCTAAGAAAGTAGCTGAGAGAGAGGCAGAAGAAGAAGATCAAGACACGGAGGAGGAGAGCCATGACCGAGAGGAGGAGCAGAGAGAACGCACCCGATTGGCATCGAGGAGGCTGAAGTAAAAAGAGGTGGAGACTCCGGCCAAGCTTTTCAAGGTCCTCCACAAGATGAGCTTCGTTGGTACCCGCTACGCTCACCGAGAAACAATGAAGCAGATAGGGATCGCTAGAGATGTCGAATTTTTTTTCGACATGTGCCACCTGGGCCAGATGATGGGAACCAACCTCGAAGCCTATGAGGAGGACACGGTTCACTTTCTCTCCATGCTGCGGCTACACTATTTTGAAGACCACCCGACCTTGCTACTCGATGGGGGATCGGGTTCATCACTTTCTCCGTGCGCAACAAGGAATACAACCTTACCTTCAAGGAGATGGAGAAGCTGTATGGTTTCAAGGCTGTTAGTGGAGAAAACATGGAGGTGAGCAAGGAGGAGATGAAGTCCCTATGGCTGACACTAGGAGACAAGCTTCCCTACAAGTCTACAAGCTCCAAATCTGCTCAAATAAGAGCCCTGTTTTGAGGTACTTTCACAAGTCTCTAGCTTGCACCTTATTTGCTATGAAGGAGACTAGGAATGTGAATAATCATGAGCTCTAGCTGCTAGACATTGCCTTGTGTGGAGTATTAGACAATGCTAGGGACGCTAAACCGCTAGTAGGTGATGTTGCGGATACAAGTTTGGTCTTTGTCTTGTTAGATCAGTTCTTGTATCTGAAGTCTTGGGCAATGAAAACTGAGAGGAGAGAGGGAGCTGGAGAGATCTCCATAGGAGGTTTGGTCACACCAAATTTGGTAGCTTGCGATGTGCCCTTGAAGGGAGTGGTACATGAGCCGAGATGGTTGGACATCGACTACCTCACATTGGCGAGATACTTGGCTTATGAGAAGCCAAATGATATGTTGCTCTTCAAGTTCATTCATCCAGCAGTCGGAGCTACCCAAAT
The DNA here is from genome assembly GCF_000633955.1 of Camelina sativa. NCBI lineage: Eukaryota > Viridiplantae > Streptophyta > Magnoliopsida > Brassicales > Brassicaceae > Camelina > Camelina sativa. The sequence goes on from NC_025704.1 coordinate 17,219,268, forward strand.
GATCCTGCCCAACGTCGTGTGCACAAAAATCCAGCTAGGGGACAACATATACTTCACGCCACCATTGGAAGAGCTGTATAACCCGGAGGAGGAATCCGAAGCTAAAGAGAGAGAGAGCCGACTGGGCAAGGACAGAGTGATAACTTGGAGGACTATGATTTTGAGGAGTATGTTTGCTCCCAAAAGCAACCTGTTGGGGTGAGAGCAGCTCACAAGAGGATCAGATGGCTGAAGAGGATGAACAAGTTCCTGGCTAGGAAAGTGAAGGACTTTACCGGATCAGTGAAGGTGATGGGGGGTCAGATCAGGGAGCTGCAAGACAAGGCAAGTTGTGCCTCAGCCCCCACTTCGGCTTATGCACCCACATGGATGGGGAGGAGCGGACCACTAGGAGAAATCCGAGGATTAGCACTTCGAGAGCCTCATAGGACATCCTCCTATGAGCCCTAAGCAGAAGAGGATGTTACCAGACCTGACAGATCGTGGAGAAGCCACTCAGATGCCTATCCGACGACTAACCCGATGGGGTACACGATGCCTTATCCGATGCCACCATCGAGCACACATCCGGGTGACCACTCATGTCCTTTCCCTCCGCCATATCAGATGCCATACACGATGCCGTACGCGATGCACCCTGCAAGCATGCACACGGGAGACCATTCCGGACCTCTTCCACCATACCCATCGTACTACCCGATGTCCTACCCGATGAGCTACGCGATGCCTTACACGATCAACAACTTGGATGCTGGTCCGAGCAAGTCGTCTGTGCACATAACCGAGCTCTCTGATNGGTCACACCAAATTTGGTAGCTTGCGATGTGCCCTTGAAGGGAGTGGTACATGAGCCGAGATGGTTGGACATCGACTACCTCACATTGGCGAGATACTTGGCTTATGAGAAGCCAAATGATATGTTGCTCTTCAAGTTCATTCATCCAGCAGTCGGAGCTACCCAAATGATCCTGCCCAACGTCGTGTGCACAAAAATCCAGCTAGGGGACAACATATACTTCACGCCACCATTGGAAGAGCTGTATAACCCGGAGGAGGAATCCGAAGCTAAAGAGAGAGAGAGCCGACTGGGCAAGGACAGAGTGATAACTTGGAGGACTATGATTTTGAGGAGTATGTTTGCTCCCAAAAGCAACCTGTTGGGGTGAGAGCAGCTCACAAGAGGATCAGATGGCTGAAGAGGATGAACAAGTTCCTGGCTAGGAAAGTGAAGGACTTTACCGGATCAGTGAAGGTGATGGGGGGTCAGATCAGGGAGCTGCAAGACAAGGCAAGTTGTGCCTCAGCCCCCACTTCGGCTTATGCACCCACATGGATGGGGAGGAGCGGACCACTAGGAGAAATCCGAGGATTAGCACTTCGAGAGCCTCATAGGACATCCTCCTATGAGCCCTAAGCAGAAGAGGATGTTACCAGACCTGACAGATCGTGGAGAAGCCACTCAGATGCCTATCCGACGACTAACCCGATGGGGTACACGATGCCTTATCCGATGCCACCATCGAGCACACATCCGGGTGACCACTCATGTCCTTTCCCTCCGCCATATCAGATGCCATACACGATGCCGTACGCGATGCACCCTGCAAGCATGCACACGGGAGACCATTCCGGACCTCTTCCACCATACCCATCGTACTACCCGATGTCCTACCCGATGAGCTACGCGATGCCTTACACGATCAACAACTTGGATGCTGGTCCGAGCAAGTCGTCTGTGCACATAACCGAGCTCTCTGATGAGCGAATCCTAGCGCCTGCTGCAGCCGGTGACGCACGTTGGCGAGCATGGAGGCTGCCACATCCTCCTTCTTCACCAACCCATGAGGTACCACTTTCATCCAACCATTGTCTATACCATTGCATTTAGTTTTGTTTCATTTTGTGTGATTNTACCCAAATGATCCTGCCCAACGTCGTGTGCACAAAAATCCAGCTAGGGGACAACATATACTTCACGCCACCATTGGAAGAGCTGTATAACCCGGAGGAGGAATCCGAAGCTAAAGAGAGAGAGAGCCGACTGGGCAAGGACAGAGTGATAACTTGGAGGACTATGATTTTGAGGAGTATGTTTGCTCCCAAAAGCAACCTGTTGGGGTGAGAGCAGCTCACAAGAGGATCAGATGGCTGAAGAGGATGAACAAGTTCCTGGCTAGGAAAGTGAAGGACTTTACCGGATCAGTGAAGGTGATGGGGGGTCAGATCAGGGAGCTGCAAGACAAGGCAAGTTGTGCCTCAGCCCCCACTTCGGCTTATGCACCCACATGGATGGGGAGGAGCGGACCACTAGGAGAAATCCGAGGATTAGCACTTCGAGAGCCTCATAGGACATCCTCCTATGAGCCCTAAGCAGAAGAGGATGTTACCAGACCTGACAGATCGTGGAGAAGCCACTCAGATGCCTATCCGACGACTAACCCGATGGGGTACACGATGCCTTATCCGATGCCACCATCGAGCACACATCCGGGTGACCACTCATGTCCTTTCCCTCCGCCATATCAGATGCCATACACGATGCCGTACGCGATGCACCCTGCAAGCATGCACACGGGAGACCATTCCGGACCTCTTCCACCATACCCATCGTACTACCCGATGTCCTACCCGATGAGCTACGCGATGCCTTACACGATCAACAACTTGGATGCTGGTCCGAGCAAGTCGTCTGTGCACATAACCGAGCTCTCTGATGAGCGAATCCTAGCGCCTGCTGCAGCCGGTGACGCACGTTGGCGAGCATGGAGGCTGCCACATCCTCCTTCTTCACCAACCCATGAGGTACCACTTTCATCCAACCATTGTCTATACCATTGCATTTAGTTTTGTTTCATTTTGTGTGATTCTCATATTTGTTTTTCAGACTTTTATTTACACAAGAGACTGTGTAATTTAAGTTTGGGGGAGGGTCTGAGAATGTATATAATATTTTGTTCTATTTTCTTATTTCAAATTTTTGCATGCTAGTTTTATTCGTTTGAGTCTGCATCTATTTGAATTAAAAAATCCAAAAAAATTGAAAATTAAAAAAAAAAAAAAA
>NC_025704.1:17222765-17236946 GCF_000633955.1 Camelina sativa
CCAAAAAAAAAAAAAATCGATAAGTGCTTTTAAACTTCCTTCTTCTTATTTCTTCTATCTCTCAAACTCGAGTGCTTTAAGATTTTCGGGAGCTAACCCTATTGATCTCAAGTTTAGCTTTTCCTTCTTTTCAAGGATTCAACAATGGCCCCCAAGATGAAGACCTACCAAAAGAAGGGGAGCAGATCAACCTCCACCGCTGCTAGAACCGGAGATGAAGCCGTCGAAGCTCGTGATTTCCTAGGAAGAGGAGACGTTTCGCATTCCCAACCGTTGAGTGGACGTTTCCAATCCCCAACCTGATCCGTCACCCGAGCAGGTGCTCGAGCAACCGATCGTACAGACCCCCGAGTTTGCTCACCAAGCCCGGTGGCAAGTGCTGTCCACCGATATCTTTGACGTAGGGACCTGTCTACGTCCGAGAGAACCGTCACCGACCCTATGGAGGTCGATTCTGATGTAGATAGAGGAGAATCGGAGAAGATCCAAACCTCCAGGTTGAGAAGCAGAGCTGTGGTTGCAAGAGGGAAGAGACCAGCATCTGAAAAGGCTAAGAAAGTAGCTGAGAGAGAGGCAGAAGAAGAAGATCAAGACACGGAGGAGGAGAGCCATGACCGAGAGGAGGAGCAGAGAGAACGCACCCGATTGGCATCGAGGAGGCTGAAGTAAAAAGAGGTGGAGACTCCGGCCAAGCTTTTCAAGGTCCTCCACAAGATGAGCTTCGTTGGTACCCGCTACGCTCACCGAGAAACAATGAAGCAGATAGGGATCGCTAGAGATGTCGAATTTTTTTTCGACATGTGCCACCTGGGCCAGATGATGGGAACCAACCTCGAAGCCTATGAGGAGGACACGGTTCACTTTCTCTCCATGCTGCGGCTACACTATTTTGAAGACCACCCGACCTTGCTACTCGATGGGGGATCGGGTTCATCACTTTCTCCGTGCGCAACAAGGAATACAACCTTACCTTCAAGGAGATGGAGAAGCTGTATGGTTTCAAGGCTGTTAGTGGAGAAAACATGGAGGTGAGCAAGGAGGAGATGAAGTCCCTATGGCTGACACTAGGAGACAAGCTTCCCTACAAGTCTACAAGCTCCAAATCTGCTCAAATAAGAGCCCTGTTTTGAGGTACTTTCACAAGTCTCTAGCTTGCACCTTATTTGCTATGAAGGAGACTAGGAATGTGAATAATCATGAGCTCTAGCTGCTAGACATTGCCTTGTGTGGAGTATTAGACAATGCTAGGGACGCTAAACCGCTAGTAGGTGATGTTGCGGATACAAGTTTGGTCTTTGTCTTGTTAGATCAGTTCTTGTATCTGAAGTCTTGGGCAATGAAAACTGAGAGGAGAGAGGGAGCTGGAGAGATCTCCATAGGAGGTTTGGTCACACCAAATTTGGTAGCTTGCGATGTGCCCTTGAAGGGAGTGGTACATGAGCCGAGATGGTTGGACATCGACTACCTCACATTGGCGAGATACTTGGCTTATGAGAAGCCAAATGATATGTTGCTCTTCAAGTTCATTCATCCAGCAGTCGGAGCTACCCAAATGATCCTGCCCAACGTCGTGTGCACAAAAATCCAGCTAGGGGACAACATATACTTCACGCCACCATTGGAAGAGCTGTATAACCCGGAGGAGGAATCCGAAGCTAAAGAGAGAGAGAGCCGACTGGGCAAGGACAGAGTGATAACTTGGAGGACTATGATTTTGAGGAGTATGTTTGCTCCCAAAAGCAACCTGTTGGGGTGAGAGCAGCTCACAAGAGGATCAGATGGCTGAAGAGGATGAACAAGTTCCTGGCTAGGAAAGTGAAGGACTTTACCGGATCAGTGAAGGTGATGGGGGGTCAGATCAGGGAGCTGCAAGACAAGGCAAGTTGTGCCTCAGCCCCCACTTCGGCTTATGCACCCACATGGATGGGGAGGAGCGGACCACTAGGAGAAATCCGAGGATTAGCACTTCGAGAGCCTCATAGGACATCCTCCTATGAGCCCTAAGCAGAAGAGGATGTTACCAGACCTGACAGATCGTGGAGAAGCCACTCAGATGCCTATCCGACGACTAACCCGATGGGGTACACGATGCCTTATCCGATGCCACCATCGAGCACACATCCGGGTGACCACTCATGTCCTTTCCCTCCGCCATATCAGATGCCATACACGATGCCGTACGCGATGCACCCTGCAAGCATGCACACGGGAGACCATTCCGGACCTCTTCCACCATACCCATCGTACTACCCGATGTCCTACCCGATGAGCTACGCGATGCCTTACACGATCAACAACTTGGATGCTGGTCCGAGCAAGTCGTCTGTGCACATAACCGAGCTCTCTGATGAGCGAATCCTAGCGCCTGCTGCAGCCGGTGACGCACGTTGGCGAGCATGGAGGCTGCCACATCCTCCTTCTTCACCAACCCATGAGGTACCACTTTCATCCAACCATTGTCTATACCATTGCATTTAGTTTTGTTTCATTTTGTGTGATTCTCATATTTGTTTTTCAGACTTTTATTTACACAAGAGACTGTGTAATTTAAGTTTGGGGGAGGGTCTGAGAATGTATATAATATTTTGTTCTATTTTCTTATTTCAAATTTTTGCATGCTAGTTTTATTCGTTTGAGTCTGCATCTATTTGAATTAAAAAATCCAAAAAAATTGAAAATTAAAAAAAAAAAAAAAGTGTTCATGTAGTTGCATTTACATATTAGGATTGAGTCTAGACTACTTCATATAGGATTGTTGCATAGGCATCTTAGGGGACAATGATTAAAACCACCTTGTTTAAAGTCAAACCTTAGGATTGAAACTATAGCCTTTAATCACAATTCATTGTTGTTGCTAGATCAATCCTTGGAAAAAAATAAAAAATCTTTGTTTAAAACCTTGTGTCTTTTGAAAGCTTCCTCCACTTGCTTGAACATTGCATCATCTCTATATTATTGGACTTAACATGAACTTAAATTGTTTTGCTTATGGAATTTGAATATTTGCTCATGGTAACTCTAAACTCGGGTTAGCACTCCATTTTTACCAATCTTTTCGTTTAACCCGATTTGTTTTTCCCTACCTTTGAACCCAAACCTTTCTTTCAAGCCTTGTTGTGAATTGTTGAGTGAGGCCTTTTCATTGTGCTATAGGTTGTGAAACCTTGAGAGTATTGAGAACGACAAAGAACTGGCTCTTGTTTTAGCTAAGTTTAGAATCATTTGGACTAGCTAACAGAATCGGTTTTGAAAGATAGGTGGTTAGCATGATTATTTGGGGTTGGGTTGAGGAATAAAAAGAAGAAGGTCCCTAAGGTTCGGTTCAAATAGCACTAAGTCTCTAAGTAAAAAAAAGAGAAAAAGATCTTGCTATAGTCTCCTAGAAAAAAAAAAGAATATAGGAATATAATTAGGAGTTTAGCAAAGAAATAAAAAGAAAAATAAAAGAGCTAGATGTTTAAAGTTTAGACCTTAGGGATTATTATAAAAAAAAAAGAGTTAAAATTAAGGATGTGAGTAGTTTTATTCTAAGGGATTTGATAAAAAAAAAAAAAGAGAAAGTGAATGAGAAAAGGGTAGATTATCAAGAGTTAAGCTTTGTATGCCCTAATTGTTCTCAATCTTAGATAGTTTTCACAACTGTCTAGCATTCCATCTTTTGAGAGAAAACCACCCAAAGATATTGTTTGAAACCACCCTACCAAAAAGCCTTACCCTTGAAACCAATTGAGCTTAATTCACCTTCCATTTGCAAGAATTCGCCAAACATTTTAATGAATGTGAAAGAGATGTTCTTTGGAATTGCAAGTCCTTACTTTTAGTTGGAAGTTGAACTAGATCGATGCATGGTGATAAGCATAGAAAAATATTTGTAAGTATGTTGATTGATCTTAGCACCATTAAACTAACTTTAAGGACTATAGCTTGAATCCTTCGCTTAGCATGAAAAAGTTATGAGTCCCCATTTTCAAACCGCATCCTCCTACTTCCTTGCTAGAGGACTAGCAAGATTTAAGTTTGGGGGTCTGATAACTCTCTAATTTACATGTTTTAAGCATCCTTTTTTTTGTTTATATTTTGCATTATTTATACCCTAACCTTAGCATTTTTAGGTCATTAACTGTAGGAATTCGTATTTAGGTCATTTAGGGTGTTGCATTCTTGCATTTGCACATTTTGGATGAAAACAGGTGCTTAAGAGCCTAAAATGGGGAGAAACAAGGTCAAATCCGAGCATGTACCCGAAGGAGCTATTGAGCAGGAAGAACAGTCCGAACCTCAACCCGATCGAAGAGGATCCAAGAGCCGGAAGAACAATCCGAAGACCTATCCGAGGTGCAACCCGAGCTCATCCTCGTGCACCTCATCGAGCAGACTCTCAGGCAGGACTGGGAAGCTAAGTTAAAAGGGTTTCCATATATAAACCCCCCCTCTTCTTCCTCTCGCCCTAGCACGTCGCAGACCCTCAAACCAGAGAGCGAGAGCTTCTGAGAGAGTTCTTGAGCGACTCAAATACTTTTTCCACTTTGTTAGAATTTATTTTACATTTCTTTTGCTATTCTTCTTAGATTTTGACTCTGTACTCTTTTGCTTTTATTTTATTTTCAATACAATGCAATTTTCGTTTATCTTTGTTTCTATATTTTCTACAATGAGATCTGAGTAGTGAAACAAAGTTTCTAGGGATGGGATAGACAATTATGTGTTCTTGATCGGTTAGGATGTCTTAGCTTGGTTTTTATGTTATATAAGTTCCTTTCTAGATTGGTGTTCTTAATGTTATCAATAGACCGAGAGGTTGAGATTAGATTCTAGGCTGTTTTACCATCAAGAGATGTAGATGAAATGCTTGAATCAATCAATGCTAGAGATTTACTCACTTAGCCTAAGAGATTAGATGTGTAAGGAGTTTATTGACAATAATGAATCGGTTTGTATTGCCTGCTTGGTCATGTTTCTCCAACGAGAGTTGGCTAGGGGAGTGATCAAGGTTGATTGTTTCTATCACGAGAGTGATTTAACAAGATTTTAGAGATTCATTGTCTAGGGAATATTTGCTTGAGGCATGTAGGACATCCATACTGGTCAGGAACACTTAGGAGTCGATTACCCCATCCTTAGGAGCTTTCGCATTTTGATTGTTTACGTTTTTATTCATAACTCGACCCTATACCCGAACTGGTACTCGATCACCAGCTTCGTGTACACCTTCGAGCTGTTCATACTCTTCTTGTTTACCCGATTATTCCACCCGATCTTGTACTCGAATGCTTGCATAGAGTACTTAGGTCGTGTGGTTCTTGTTTATTTGATTTCTTTTAATTATTCTAGGATTGTTAGATCAAACCCCATTATTGCTTGGCTTGAATTGCATAGTTCTGATCATATCTCATCTTTTAGCATAACAACCATTTGGATTGATAACCCTTTGTACTACAACTGCATAGGGAATTGATACCCTGGGTGAAAATCCTGTTATCAGGAATCGAACCAAGTACTTTGAACATTTAAGGGTGCATCTTAAACCATTTTGCCATCTAAGTTTCTTTGTCCTAAAGTTAAACGTTAAATATATATACATGTGTTCTCAAATTTATAAAAATATAGAAATTAGTTTTTTTTTTTGTTCATGGTTTGTTTGAGTTCGCGTATACCCGAATTACCCAAACCCAAACAGGTAATACCCAAACCCTACCCAAAAATACAAAAAACCTGAATGGTGACTATATGTCTAAACCCGAAAACCCAAAAACCCGAACCCAAGTGGGTTCGGGAACCCGAATGCCCAGGGCTAGGTGGTTCCTCTTGAGCCTATATCTGCTTGTTCGGGTTAAGGCCTTGGGTTGTTTTTTTTGCACGATCCTCCCAACAGGTACATGCTCGGGTGACTCCTCATTCTTGCTAGTTTAAAGCTCCAAAGCACCTGTTTTCATCCAAAATGCAATAATGCAACAATGCAACACCCTAACAACCTAAATGCAAATATCTAAGGTTAAAGACCTAAAAATGCTAAGGATAGACTCTAGACAATTCAAAACATGACTAAAAAGATGCCTAAAAAGGTGTAAAATAGAGATACATCAGTCAGATTGCATGGTGTGCCTGCGAATGTTATGTCTGACATAGATTCCAAGTTCACTTTTGTGTGTTTGGAGGGCATTACATGCAGAGATGGGCAGTCGGAGAGGACGATCCAGACTTTCGAGGATTTACAAAGGATGTGTGTGCTGGATTGGGGTGGTCATTGGGTGGATCACCTAAGCTTGGTAAAGTGTGCTTGGTAAAGTGTGCTTACAACAACAGCTATCAGGGAGGGAATGATTGTATATAGGTTGGAGTTGACTGATGTTATGCGTGCGTTCAACAAGATCTTCCATTTTCTCGATGTTGCGGAAGTGTCTTCGTAGGGATGATCAGTTGTTGGCTAAGAGTCCTGAGGATCTTTAGCCTAACATTACTTTGGAGGCGAGACCAGTGAGGGTTCTTGAGAGGAGAGTCCATGAGCTTTGGAGAAAGAAGATTCCTTTGATGAGAGTCTTGTGGGACTGTGACGGCGTTGAGGAGCAGACTTGTGAACCAGATGTGAGGATGAAGGCAAAATTCAAGAAGTGATTTGAGAATCAGGTTGAGGCTTGGGCTTGCCTAGCCTTGGTCCTAGTTGTAGTGGTGGTTGTTGGTGAAGTGTAATCCATGGCTGGAGCGGAATGGAGTATTTCAGCCCATCGCTTTTGATACTTGGTCGCTTAAGGGTGGTTGGTTGTGCGACTAAGTACCACGATGAGGTGATGTTTGCGATACATGTATTAAGAGAATCTTTTTCCTCGAAGCGGAAAGTTTCTAAGAAGGAAAAGTTTCTAAAAGTGGAAAATTTCAAAAATTGGAAAGTTCTAAAATTGAAAGTTTTATGTGAGTTAGAATTTGTCAAATTTTAGTGATTGTGAGCCTTGGTGGGGCTTGTGTGGACTTCGTGACGAACATTTGAGTCATTGTGCGGCCCATGTGACGGTCTTCTGAGACATTGTGTGGCCTTTGTGGTGAGCTATTTAGCTAATTTTGTGGCCTTTGTGGCGGGCTGTTTAACTAATTATGTGGCCTTGTGGCGGGTTGTTTAGCCAATGTTGCTTGTTTGAGCAGTTCTTTGGGATGTGTGGTCTGTTAATGCGGTCCTTCGGGATGTATGGTCTTTGTGACGGTCCTTCGGGATGTGTGATCTTTGTGATGGTCCTTCAGGATGTGTGGTCTTCGTGATGGTCCTTCGGGATCTGTGGTCTTCCTGGTGTGGCCTTGATGGCGGTCCTTGTTAGGAAAATTGTTTGGCCTTGGTGGCGATCCTCTTTAGGACATTTGTTTGGCCTTGGTGGTGGCATGTTTAGACATTTGTTTGGCCTTTGTGGCAGTCCTGTTTAGGAAATTTGATGGCATTAGTGGTGACCCTTGTGGCATTTTGATGATCCTTGTGTGGTCATGAGGTATTCCAGTGAGGGAATATATGGTTGGTAGGACATTGTGATGTTTTATGCGAGCCACGGGAGGGAGACCTAGTTAGTAGATAGGACTCAGACGTGTTCAGAAATGTTTGATCTAAGGATGGTTGGTCCTGAACGGCTTTTTGGGGAACTTTAGTTCTCCTAGTACTGTCATATTCTGAGATTTTGTTGCTTGAAAGTATGGCTGGTATATCGACTTTGGATGACGATCCGGGCGCGGTCTATATGGTGGCAACTCGATAGAAAAATATTGGATTTTCTTTATATTTATGGCATGCGGGCTTAGGCCTGATGAGGAGCCAATACTATAGCATGCAGGCTAAGCCCTGATGATGAACCAATAAAAACTCAAGGTTGAGACCTATGAGTAAGGAAAGTCCAAAAGTCGGGAGCAAATAATGCCTAGAACGTGAGTCTACCGCCTAGAGGTAACCTTTGTAGATCGGTCGGAGAAGGTGCGAGCCATGGAGACGGTTGCACAGGAGTCCTTAACTGATGGTTGTTCGAGATTTGAGGACAAATCTATATTGGTGGGGAAGAATTGTAACATCCGCAAACCAATTTTATGGTTTTAAGGTTGGGTGTCGATCGGCACCAACAATTTCTAGTTTGATCAGTTTGTTTTAAACCATCAAATTGGAGCGGTTTCATTTAGGAGAAACCCTAAACCGATGTATATAAGCTAGAAGTCGAGTTGATGGTTTACAGAGCCGCTCATTTGTCGACTCCAGAGAGTTTTAGAAAGAAGAGAAAGTTCCTTTAAGTGTTCCTGAGAAATTATCTCAGATTACCAGAGAGTCTAGGTGGCTCAAAAACAAATGTTTTTTCTTTTGTCCGGGGGCATTTGAATACAAGAGTTAACGATTGGTCTATTAAGCTATTGTCGTGGGGGTAGGAAAGAAGTGATGATTAAATCTGTTGCATCTGCGTTAACGACCCATGTCCTATCTTTCTTCCACCTCCCCAAAAAAATTACTACAAAGCTTCCGAGTACGGTGACAAATTATGGATGGAGTGCCAATGGGAAAACTCAAGGTTTGCATTGGCTGAGTTGGAACAAGCTTCGTTGCAGTAAATCCGCATGTGGTATAGGTTTTTGAAATGTGGATGATTTTAACATGGCTCTTCTTGCAAATAAATTGTAGTGTCTTATTACGGAACCTGATTCTCTATTCGCAAGGTTTTTTAAAGCGCGGTATTATTGGCATTCTAACTTGTAACAACCCGTCCCGTGGACCCCACTAGCCCCCCGCTAGCTTGCCCCCATAGGCCCTAAGCTAGCCCTGCAGGCCACCAAGTGACAACTTGTCCTGTGGGAAGTTGTCAAAGGGTGGGGACCAGGGTTCGAGGAACGCCTAGCGCACCAATAACCTACTGGTGGATTTGGATGTCCACAGTGAGGGGTTAGGATCGATACCCTGCAAGGCCAGCTTGCTGCCTATGGGGGCAAGCTAGCGAGAGGCTAGTAGGGTCCACGGGACTGGTTGTTACATAACCCCTTGGATGTCATCAATCCTACTCTCCTTCTTATGGATGGCAGAGTATTATGTCGGCTAGCTCTATGGTAAGAAAATGGCTTATTAATCAAGTTGTATCCGGGAATTCTGTCTCAGTATGGAATGACCCTTGGATTCCAGCTCAATTTCCGAAACCAGCCTTAAGCAACATATTTGTTTTGGATCTTTCGCTTCAAGTCTACAACTTGCTCATCCGGAGGTGGTCACCCCTCCAATTTTCGGTCCAGATATTATACCCTTATAGGCTTTTGCTTCGAAAATAAAGTGTCCTCCGAAAATGAAACATTTTATGTGGCAGGTTGTGACAGGCTGTGCGTCGGTTGCCACTAATTTAAGGAAACATGGGATCGGTTGTGATTCGGGATGTGCTTCTTGTGGGGATCTAGAGAAAACTATTAATCATGCTCTTTTTGAATGCCCACCAGCATGAAAAATTTGGGCATTATCTCAGATTTATTTCCCTCCATGACATTTTACCTACCATGCTAATATGGATTTTTTATTTTATTTTGGAGACTACCCAACAAAGTATATGCTTCTGCATTCCCATGGATTTTGTGGTATATATGGAAAGCCAGGAATGGTAAGCTTTTTGAAAATGAGGATATAAAAACTCTTGAGGTGCTCCGCCACACGGAGGCAAAGGAGAAAGCTTGGCAGCATGCCTAGCTAGAGCCTTCAAAGGAAGACCAGGAACCTATGGTTTTGTGTCCACCACCAAGGGTGTGCCCAATCACCCTTGGGCCTTTGGTTTCTGGGTTTCGGTGTTTTGTTTATGGTTCTTGGAAAGCTGGTGATACATTTTCACGCGCAGGTTGGTATTGCTTGCACCCAAATGAAGATCCGCCGACCATGGCAGCTGCTAATCTCCGTCGGAGCCTATCTGCCCTACACACAGAATTTGAAGCCTTCGTCTGGGCTATGAGGTGCATGATTGGCACCGATAACCACGATGTAGCTTTTTCTCACTGACTGTTCTGGTCTGGTGAAGATGGTGTCTTCACCTTCCGAGTGACCAGCCTTCTCAATTTATCTCGAGGTGGTTGCAATTGATAAAAAAAGATTTTCGACATTTTCTTTGTCTCCCTATTTCTCGCAATGCTAATGTACATGCAGATTCCTTGTCACAAAAAGTTTGTTCCGAACCGCATCATATCACTTATGTAAACAATGTTCCCTCCAGTTGGTTGTTTTGAGCTGATCTATTTAAGCTGTTGACCAAGAAATGAGAGTATTAATAGCAGTATAGTATAGTGTTTTTATGTTTATTCTGTAGTTGACTTTTGAAAAAGTTTAATAGCATTTCTATACGGTAGGATAACCGCAAAAATATTATGTAATTGTGCCTAGTTTTTGATTCTTCAATAGCATAGATTAAAAGTAAAACGCTGTTATATGGTAACTAGGAAAGTGAAAATTTGATTGCCTCCAGAATTGTACTAATTAATATCACAAAAAAAAAGAAGAGAAATGTGACATCCTGGTTTCAGAGACTTGCGGAGAGGTTTAAAAGAATTGATTTGGCCAACTATGTCAACAAATTGCATTTATCTTTTCNACCCTGCAAGGCCAGCTTGCTGCCTATGGGGGCAAGCTAGCGAGAGGCTAGTAGGGTCCACGGGACTGGTTGTTACATAACCCCTTGGATGTCATCAATCCTACTCTCCTTCTTATGGATGGCAGAGTATTATGTCGGCTAGCTCTATGGTAAGAAAATGGCTTATTAATCAAGTTGTATCCGGGAATTCTGTCTCAGTATGGAATGACCCTTGGATTCCAGCTCAATTTCCGAAACCAGCCTTAAGCAACATATTTGTTTTGGATCTTTCGCTTCAAGTCTACAACTTGCTCATCCGGAGGTGGTCACCCCTCCAATTTTCGGTCCAGATATTATACCCTTATAGGCTTTTGCTTCGAAAATAAAGTGTCCTCCGAAAATGAAACATTTTATGTGGCAGGTTGTGACAGGCTGTGCGTCGGTTGCCACTAATTTAAGGAAACATGGGATCGGTTGTGATTCGGGATGTGCTTCTTGTGGGGATCTAGAGAAAACTATTAATCATGCTCTTTTTGAATGCCCACCAGCATGAAAAATTTGGGCATTATCTCAGATTTATTTCCCTCCATGACATTTTACCTACCATGCTAATATGGATTTTTTATTTTATTTTGGAGACTACCCAACAAAGTATATGCTTCTGCATTCCCATGGATTTTGTGGTATATATGGAAAGCCAGGAATGGTAAGCTTTTTGAAAATGAGGATATAAAAACTCTTGAGGTGCTCCGCCACACGGAGGCAAAGGAGAAAGCTTGGCAGCATGCCTAGCTAGAGCCTTCAAAGGAAGACCAGGAACCTATGGTTTTGTGTCCACCACCAAGGGTGTGCCCAATCACCCTTGGGCCTTTGGTTTCTGGGTTTCGGTGTTTTGTTTATGGTTCTTGGAAAGCTGGTGATACATTTTCACGCGCAGGTTGGTATTGCTTGCACCCAAATGAAGATCCGCCGACCATGGCAGCTGCTAATCTCCGTCGGAGCCTATCTGCCCTACACACAGAATTTGAAGCCTTCGTCTGGGCTATGAGGTGCATGATTGGCACCGATAACCACGATGTAGCTTTTTCTCACTGACTGTTCTGGTCTGGTGAAGATGGTGTCTTCACCTTCCGAGTGACCAGCCTTCTCAATTTATCTCGAGGTGGTTGCAATTGATAAAAAAAGATTTTCGACATTTTCTTTGTCTCCCTATTTCTCGCAATGCTAATGTACATGCAGATTCCTTGTCACAAAAAGTTTGTTCCGAACCGCATCATATCACTTATGTAAACAATGTTCCCTCCAGTTGGTTGTTTTGAGCTGATCTATTTAAGCTGTTGACCAAGAAATGAGAGTATTAATAGCAGTATAGTATAGTGTTTTTATGTTTATTCTGTAGTTGACTTTTGAAAAAGTTTAATAGCATTTCTATACGGTAGGATAACCGCAAAAATATTATGTAATTGTGCCTAGTTTTTGATTCTTCAATAGCATAGATTAAAAGTAAAACGCTGTTATATGGTAACTAGGAAAGTGAAAATTTGATTGCCTCCAGAATTGTACTAATTAATATCACAAAAAAAAAGAAGAGAAATGTGACATCCTGGTTTCAGAGACTTGCGGAGAGGTTTAAAAGAATTGATTTGGCCAACTATGTCAACAAATTGCATTTATCTTTTCGGTCAAGGGTCCTGAGAGAACTCCACAGTTAGGCGTGGTTGAGCTGGAGTAGTCTCAGTGAAACGATTGACCTTTTTAAAAAAAAAATAATAAATAATAAATATAATATAATATAATAAACTACAGCTAGTGGTCCCATACCCACTAGCCTCCTAACCACAAACACATTCAACAGCCGAAATAACCAACCAATATTCAATAATAATCCAATAATAAAATATAACCAAACTCCAACATAATCAATATCCAAAACAACAGGAATCATAGAACCAGCAACCTAGCAATGTTCTAATGACCCAACTCTAGCAACCTAGCAATGCCAGACAACATAAAACCGAGTCCCTAGAACATCCTCCTCTTCATTGCCTTGATTCCACGATCAAACTTTTTCTTTACCTGCACCACAAACACATATTGCAATGCATGAGTATTTTATAAACACTCAGTAAGGCAATCCTCCCATCTACTGGGCTATACACACAAGCAATAGAATATCAATAACCAACACACAACAATCAACAAATGTCAAATAACAAACCAGGACTCAGCATCGACCGACGCCACACGTGCATCGACCGATGCCAAATGGGGAAGCATCGATCGACACAGAAGCTGCATCGATCGATGCAAGTGTAACTTGCATCGACCGATACCCAATCTGCATCGACCGACGCATGCTCGACGTAACACGAAAACCCTAGAGTTTAACGCGCCGTCCTCGCACTTGCATCGACCAACGTAAGATATGCATCGATCGACGCAACGTCGAGCACCGTGATTTCCCCGAAGCTTCTCGCCGGATCTTCGTTCCTACAACCACCAAACTCGATCCCAACCACAAGAAAGCTTCCTAACGTCCATAGCATCGAACTAACAAGCTTAACATCACACAACAAGCAGATTAAAGAATCCTCTAGCTTAGATAAGCCATGGTCATGCACTTACCTTTGCCACAGAAGAATCTGAACCTTAAACAAACAAGAACAAGCCTCTAGGAAGCTCCTACAACGATCCCAGCTATAGATCTCTCCAAGAAACGCCTCAAATCTCCAGAAATCACCAGGAACTCTCAAGAACAGTTTCACTCTTTTCGTTTCTCTCAAAAACGGCTCCACACCCACGAATGAGACAAAACTCGCATCTAAGGGTTTTCCCTAACCCAAAACGCAGCGTTTGACTTAAGTCAAAACGCACAGAATTGAACATGCATCGACCGATGCACCATCTGCATCGACCGATGCAACTCCCAAACCGGGATTCCGGTTCACGGATGTTACAATTCTCCCCCACCAAACTAGATTCTTCCTCGAATCTCGAACAACTATCAGCCAATGACTCCTGTGCAACCGTCTCCACGGCCCGCACTCCTCCGACTGATCTACAGAAGGTCACCTCTAGGCGATAGACTCACGCTCCAGGCGTCATTTGCTCTCGACTTTTGGACTTTCCTTTACTCATAGGCCTAAACCTTGAGTTTTTATTGGCTCCTCATCAGACCTAAGTCTGCATGCCATAATGTTGGCTCCTCATCGGGCCTAGACCCGCATGCCATAATGTATAAGGAAAATCCAACTCGTCTCTCGGGTTACCACCCTACAACGCGCCCCCGGATCGTCATCCGAAGTCGATATACCAACCATATTCCCAAGTCACAAAGTCTCTGAATATGGCAGTACTAGGAGAACCTAAGTTCCCCCAAAGTCGCGAGCAAACGATTCTGAACACGTCTGAGTCCTATCCCTATCCAGGTTTCCTTCCCGTGGCTCGCGTAAAACATCTCAGTGTCCTACCAACCACATATCCCCTCACTGGAATACCTCATGACCAAACAAGGATCAAATACATGCCACAAGGGCCGCTACAAGGCCAAACAAATGTCCTAAAGAGGACCGCCACCAAGGCCATAGAAATTTCCTAAAGAGGACCGCCACCAAGGCCAAACAAATGTCCTAAAGAGGAC
>NC_025704.1:17239442-17240158 GCF_000633955.1 Camelina sativa
GCAGAAACAATGTGACCCAGAAAGCCCATCTCACGCTGCCAAAAACTGCACTTGCTCAACTTAGCAAACAACTTATGCTCCCGCAGCTTCTCCATAACTGCCCTCAAATGCACTGCATGCTCTTCAGGACTCTTAGAATAAACCAGGATATCGTCGATGAAAATAACGACAGACACATCCAGAATCTCCTGAAACACACTGTTCATCAATCTCATAAGCGCTGCTGGCGCGTTAGTCAACCCGAAAGGCATCACCACAAACTCATAGTGCCCATACCTCGTCCTGAAAGCAGTCTTCCTCACATCTGCCTCATATATCGGTATCTGATGATAACCCGACGCCAGATCTACCTTAGAGAACCAAGTAGCACCCCTCAACTGATCCAACAACTCATCGATCCTAGGAAGAGGATACTTGTTCTTCACAGTGACCCGGTTCAAACCCCGATAATCAATGCACAACCTGAAACTCCGATCCTTTTTCTTCACAAACAACACCGGCGCTCCCCACGGTGATACACTAGTACGGATGAATCCCTTACTCAATAAATCCTCTAGCTGCTTCTTCAGCTCTGCCATCTCTGTTGCAGCCATCCTGTAAGGAGCCTTGGATAACGGCATCGTCCCTGGTTCCAGTTCAATGGTAAAAGGGTCCGACCGAGATGGTGGTAATCCCTGCAAAGACTGAAACACATCCTCAAACTCCTCCACTACCGG
>NC_025704.1:17242534-17284286 GCF_000633955.1 Camelina sativa
TCGACCAGCCACAACATCCTCTCTAACCATCTGCACTACCATGAACAGAAGGCTAAGCAGACAATTTCTATTATAACACAGAAACATAAACTCACCGTTGAATCACACAGTCGGCTCGAAGAGGATGTTCTAGGACTCCATGCCACACACAATTGACTAACTCACATAATCAATCAATACATGCAATCCCAAACATCTACAACATAAACCTAGTGAACCCAAACCTAGAATCGTAAGGGCTCTGATACCAAAATGAAACGACCGACCTTTTTTTAAAAAAATAATAAATAAAAAATAAAATATAATATAATAAACTACAGCTAGTGGTCCCATACCCACTAGCCTCCTAACCACAAACACATTCAACAGCGGAAATAACCAACCAATATTCAATGATAATCCAATAATAAAATATAACCAAACTCCAACATAATCAATATCCAAAACAACAGGAATCATAGAACCAGCAACCTAGCAATGTTCTAATGACCCAACTCTAGCAACCTAGCAATGCCAGACAACATAAAACCGAGTCCCTAGAACATCCTCCTCTTCATTGCCTTGATTCCACGATCACACTTTTTCTTTACCTGCACCACAAACACATATTGCAATGCATGAGTATTTTATAAACACTCAGTAAGGCAATCCTCCCGTCTACTGGGCTATACACACAAGCAATAGAGTATCAATAACCAACACACAACAATCAACAAACGCCAAATAACAAACCAGGACTCACCATCGACCGATGCCACACGTGCATCGACCGATGCCAAATGGGGAAGCATCGATCGACACAGAAGCTGCATCGATCGATGCAAGTGTAACTTGCATCGACCGATACCCAATCTGCATCGACCGACGCATGCTCGACGTAACACGAAAACCCTAGAGTTTAACGCGCCGTCCTCGCACTTACATCGACCGACGCAAGATATGCATCGATCGACGCAACGTCGAGCACCGTGATTTCCCCGAAGCTTCTCGCAGGATCTTCATTCCTACAACCACCAAACTCGATCCCAAGCCACAAGAAAGCTTCCTAACGTCCATAGCATCGAACTAACAAGCCTAACATCACACAACAAGCAGATTAAAGAATCCTCTAGCTTAGATAAGCCATGGTCATGCACTTACCTTTGCCACAGAAGAATCTGAACCTTAAACAAACAAGAACAAGCCTCTAGGAAGCTCCTACAACGATCTCAGCTACAGATCTCTCCAAGAAACGCCTCAAATCTCCAGAAATCACCAGGAATTCTCAAGAACAGTTTCTCTCTTTTCGTTTTTCTCAAAAACGGCTCCACACCCACGAATGAGACAAAACTCGCATCTAAGGGATTTTCCTAACCCAAAATGCAGCGTTTGACTTAAGTCAAAACGCACAGAATTGAACATGCATCGACCGATGCACCATCTGCATCGACCGATGCAACTCCCAAACCGGGATTCTAGTTCACGGATGTTACACTCAGGATGGGTGACCTTTCGGGAAGTGACTGTCGGAACTGTGCGAGTGAGGAAAAAACACAGGGAAAGATCATGTGGTGATTTGTAGGGACGGTAACAAGTCTTTAAAGCCTCCTGGATGTAGCAAACCGACCGTTGGATATGGATGGGCTCACGGGCCTAGTAAGAGGACATGAGGCCCATTAGAGAAAAGTGGGCTCATGGACTGGGATTGGACATGGGGCCTACTAAGAGGTGGTGGTCGGGCGTTACAAGTTATATCAGATCCGAACCCAGACGAGTGTGGAGTCGAGTAGGCTCACACCATCGAGCGTGACGGTCTTGGTGCGCAACGAGGACGTTGCGATCTGTTAGTGGGGGTGAATTGTGACACCCCGATTTCAGAGACTTGCGGAGAGGTTTAAAATAATTGATTTGGCCACCTATGTCACCAAAGTGCACTTATCTTTTTAGTCAAGGGTCCTGAGAGAACTCCACAATTAAGTGTCCTTGAGCTGGAGTAGTCTCAGGTTGGGTGATCTTCCATGAAGTGACTGTCGGAATAGTGCGAGTGAGGACAAAACAAAGGGAAAAATCATGTGGTGATTTGTAGGGACGGTAACAAGTCTTTAAAGCCTTCTGGACGTAGCAAACCGACCGTTGGATATGGATGGGCTCACGGGCCTAGTAAGAAGACGTGAGGCCCATTAGGAAAAGTGGACCATAGACTAGGATTGGACATGGGGCCCACTAAGAGGTGGCGGTCGGGGCGTTACAAGAAAAATTTTAGTTTTGGGGACATTTTCAAAAATACCATTTTTTCCATGTCTATTTTTAAAAATACTCTTGCATGTTAATCATTTTCAAAACTACCTCTCTTTATGTACAAAATGGCCAAATTACCCTTTTTAGAGTGACAGCAAGAATGTACCGTCTTCAAATCCAAAATATATAAAAAAATTCCTGCCAAAAAAAGAAAAAACTTTCCCGCCAAAATTACGAAACTGGATATTTCCCGCCACTTTTTTAAAATTTAAACCTTATAAAAACATTTTTAAAAGGTTTAAAAGGTTATTAAAAAGTTTTTAAAAAGGTTTACAAGGTTTTTTAAAACCTTTTAAAAAATAATACAAGGTTTTAAAAAGTTTTTATAAGGGAAAACCTTATAAAAGCCTTGTAAATTTTTTTTGCGGGAATTTTTTTTTTGTCGAAACTTTTTATCAATGTTTTTGAGAGTTTGTTAAAAATACACTTTTTGACATACCCCTTTTCAAGAATACCGTTTTTTTTGGCCTAATTTCATTTTTGCTCTCTTTTAATTTTTAATGACCATTTTACTCTTACATAAAAATATTTTAATCAATAAAATGAAAAAAAAAATTTATCCCTAAAAAAAGTTCCGACATATTTCCCGCCAAAAGGTTATCGAAAAAATTTTCGGCCAAAAAAAATTATGTCAAACAAAAAATGGGACATTTTAAAAAATACCCCTTTTTTCATATCCCTTTTAAAAAATACTCCTGCATGTTGACTATTTTCAAAACTATCTCTCTTTATTTACAAAATGACCTTATTACCCTTTTTGAGTGACAGCAAGAATGTACAGTCATCAAAATTCAAAATATAAAAAAACTTCCTGCCAAAAAATGAAAAATTTTCCCGCCAAAATTACGAAACTGGATTTTCCTGTCAAATTTTTTAAAATTTATACCTTATAAAAAAATTTAAAAAACTTTGTAAACCTTTTATTTAAAAACATTTCAAAAGGGTTTACAAGGTTTTTAAAACCTTTTAAAAAGGCTTACAAGGTTTTTAAAAAAATTTTAAAAGATATTTGATAAGGTTAACAAGGTTTTTAAAAGGTTTTTAGAAAATTTTAAAACCGTATAAAAGCTTGTAAATTTTTTTTGGCGGGAAATTTGTTTTGTCGAAATTTTTTGTCAATTTTTTTTTGACAAAATGTTTTTTGGTGGAAATTGTTTTGGCGGGAAAATATGTCGGAACTTTTTTGGAGGAAAAATTTTATAATATTTTTCATTGGTATTCACTAGCCCAGTTCGCATTTGGTGATCTGTGCTAGCATGGATTGAAGCTGCGTTATGGTCTAGGTCTAGAAACAAGGAAAATGCAACACCATTTGCCAACCTTCGTGAGTGTTTCTTAGAGGTTTCGGAATTTTCAGCTTTATGAAACATCTGCACAAATCATTACAATTGTATTCACTGTCTTCTTTTCCATTCTTTGTGCAGGTTCAACGACCAAGGAAGAACTTGTGGCTGTCCTATTGTTGATTTGAAATGATGACATGCCTTTTAGTATTTTAAGCTTTACATTATTGATTCACTTGACTACTCTCTTCATATATTTTGTTTATTTTAAAATGTTAAGCTATAAGTACTTGATTCGGTGACTACTCCCATCTGATATGTTTTGATAATGTATTTTTTTTAATAGAAATATCCTAGGATAGCATCATTCTATGTTTTTTTTCCAAATCTAATACACACGCTCAACTTTTCCAAAATTAGCATTTTTATTTTATTAATATTTCTTATAACCAAAAATGAAAAAATTATATTCACGAGCTTCTTCTTCTTCTTCACCAATCGTATTTGGGAATAACGACAAATATGTTAGATCTGGAGAAGCTGTAAAATTGGGAAATAAAGCTCAGATTTGTAAGCGAGAACTGAGCTTTTGGATTTCTCTACGCATGTCTCTGCTCTCGAATCGGAGTCATCAGATCTCCGAGAACTTGTCACCAAGAAAGATAAATAAATTGCCGAGCTGCAATCTCATGTTGAGTCTCTCCATGCTTCTCTCTCCAATGCGTTTCAAATGCTTTCTCTAACCGATGGTGAAAAGGTCAGACCCGATTTTGATTTTTTTTAATCCGATGTGTTTTTTTTTTTTTTTTGACTATCTTGTTCTTCGGAAAATTGCAGGAGAGTTTGATAAGAGTGTATGCTTCATTGTCTAATACTATGAAGAGACTTCAGAGAGATGTCACTAATTTTGACTTGAATTCAATTTCAAATTTGACTTGGGTCTCTTTGTTTCTAATTTGGATATGAGTTTTGTGAATTATGTGCAGCTTGAGAGTTTTACGAAGACATTTATGATGTCTCTTCAAGATGATGACCAAAATGTTTGGATTTATCTATGGGTTTTATAACAGGCAAACCCAATTTATCTACAGATTTATTGGCAGGCACAACACAAAACATTTGAGGGATTTTAGTGAAATCTTGTGTTAATCTACTAACATGGATGATTAATATTGTGTGCTTTTATCAAATTTTCATGTGATGACACTCCATTAAAAGTTGTCAAGAAAAGAGAGAGACAAGCTACTGTTCCTTGTAGAGATCAGTTTGCTTATTGCTTTGGAATTTCATTCATAGGTTAATATCATAGAGTTTCTCACAGAAATATTGATTGAATTAAGCCTTTGTCAAAATTTTAGGAAGCATAGTTGAACATTTAGGAAGAGGGACCCGTAAATATTATGAAGACCTTCCTAAACGGTTTTTATGACATCTCCTTATAATTTTGGCCAGGTATATGGTAATGATGAATGGTCTTACGGGTATTGTGAACAAGGAACTGTGTATTCAGCTATCCTAGTGGTAAGAATCCAATGTACACATATCTTTGAGAAAAATTTTCTTGGGAAGACAGATTGCACACCTTTCATGGTAAATAAGATCTTGCGTGAGCTCAGCAGGGAATGGCCAAGACAAACTTATGATTTTTTGTCAAAAAATTGCAATCACTTCTGCTATGTACTATGTGACAAGCTTGGTGTGCCAAAGATCCCATGTAAAGCCATAATTTGGGAATTAGAGTGAGTGTGTTTATGTGTGTTGGCCTTCAAGGCTTATGTGACTGCTTAGGTTCAGTCTCTTAACAGGTTGGGTGACTCGCTTTTCTCATGCTGGTGACACAGCCTTGGAAGTGGAAGGAAACACAACAATGTATACACAGCTGAGTACATACTAGGTAATGCTACTAGTCTAAAGATGGCTGACATTCTCGACAAAATGTAGAAACAAAAATCATCATATGTTAAGAAGTTAAAGCCTACAGGCAAATTTCCAAAGACATATCAGCTTGTGTCTGACTAACTCTTATGTCGTGTCTGTCTCTACCCTAGAAGACACATTAGCTAGGTTTTTAATTACTTATACATTTTGTTAACATATTTGAAAGAAAAAGTTACACTACATGTAAGATCAATGCTTTTAGCCACATAGATGCTGGTTTCAAATATTTAAGACGACCTTCATAAAATTGAAGGACGTCTTTCTAAACATTATGGAATCCTTCCTAAATTTGGAGAAATATGTATAAATCTATTTATTTATTTATTTTTCCAATATATCACAAATTACTTCATTAGTAAGGGGTAATGTATCACAAATCTCTTCTTCTTTCTTTTTTTTTCTCAATGAAAGCCTTCATGAAATTAGAGAAATCCTTACTAACTATGTAAGAATCATTCCTAATTTTCAAGAAGACCTTCATGAATTTGAATTAATGTTTTTACAATCTCTTGTAAGTTGTTTTGGCCGATTTTTTTTAATTTTAATTTTGTAAAAATTTTGTGAAAGTCTTCTTGAATTTAAAGGTGCCTTTCATGAATATTATTGAATATTTCCTAAAACATTATATATTGTTAGAAACAAGAGGTTTAGGAAATTGTTCTCTTGTTATTAATCTATCCTATAGGATATAACATATATATATAATGATACAACTTTCGAGTTTTAGGTTATACACCAGATCTACTAATGGGCCGATAATGGGCATCAATACAATATAGAATATTCATAACACCCCCCCCCTTGGATGACCATTATAAAAATGTAGTTCCAAATGCGCATGTGAGATGCTGCCTCGTTAAAAACCTTACTAGGAAAACCCAGTGGGAAAAACCATGGTTAAGAGAAAAAGAGTGTAGCGCGGTTTTACTCCCCCTCATGATAACATCACTTGAAATCTTCGAGATGTCGCCAATCCAACATGATGAAGTAACTTCTTGAAGTAATGGTTGAAAACACCTTGGTAAATGGTTCGCCAAATCTTCACTTGAACAAAATTGTAGGACATGTATATCACCGTACATCACCATTCTTCTGCAGGTCGTTGGTCTCTTAGATGACTCATCTTGATCATTATCTTCATCTCTCACGATCTCATCAATGTATGTCAAAGACTTTGAAGATGATAGTCTTTCACCATTGGAATCATAATATTCCTCTTTAGGTGTTTATCTTTTGCGTGTTCTTTGTTGTCTCATGAAAAAACCTTTCAAGGAAAAACCCATTGGGATAAAAACCATGATAATGGGAAAAGAGTACAACCACACTTATGATCATATTTCTCCCCCTTAAAGCCTCATCTTCAGGTTATGCATTATGATCATATATATCATCTTTTCTGAATTGTTATAAACAGTGCTCTAGTGTATAAAAATTATATGATCATCATATATTATTTAGGGTCATTGAACTTTAAGTCATTTGAACACCTTTCATATAGAAGATCTATTTGAACTTTGAGCCCAAATCTTCTTTTACATACAATCTTCAAAACAATCATCTTATACATAGGAGTTATTGATACTCTCCTTGTAAAACTTTCTCTTTCAACTCTTCTTCTTAGTATGGTACTACAAGACCATTTTTCTATGTAAGATGATGTAAGCATCTTGAGATAACATCTCTTTCATCAGATGTCAAATCTGTAACCTCAAGAAATTTCATGAAAAGTCTGATCTTATATAATCCGATTTCTCCATTTCAGGAGTAATGTTTCACCATTGATTATTACTCCATATAGACCTTGGTATAAGACATATCTACCCAAGATCAGATAATATTTTCCTCTTAAACATATTTTGCACTTGTTCTTGTAGCTTTCTTTAACAAGAACCACTAGTAAGTGCAGAAGAGACGATAGACACATATAATTTTTCTTTAAACAAGGTTCATGTAACATATATTTTTAGTGTGTGTGAAGATGAAAGTGATGATGATGAATGATCAGGTGGAATGCAAGAGGTTTCAATTACTCTTATGTTGTTTTAATAAAAGAGATGTCAATCCATAATGAGTGTGATGCAAGCAATCAAGATGTGAACACTAATTTAAGTCAAGCCAGATATGATTATGGTTTTGTTCTAACAACCTAATGACAATAATGAAATGCATAATGTAAAACTACTAAGATCAGATACTAAATGCAAGTGAATAGAGATAAACAATGCAGAAGTAACGCTAAACAAGAACAAGAACCTACAAATGCTATGAAATGAATCTAACAGGATTAAACAGGAGTAAATGCAATGAAATAGAAATAAAACAAGAAAGATGCAGAAAATAAACAAGAACTCTGGAAGGAGTTCGAGCAAGCACTCGATCGTATGCTCGATCGAGTACAGGGTCGAGTGACTTGATACGAAGAACAGAAGAACATAACCAAAATCAACTATCAAAACAGAACGAAATGCAATCAAATCAAACAGGAAATAGTTCTCAACAATTAAACAGATAAATCAATAAACCAAGTGGGTCCTAGAGATGGATTCATGGGCTGGACTCAAGCTATGACTACCTAAACTGATCAACAAACCTCAATCAACAATGAGCTATCTCTAAACAATGATCTTCTAATACTTGCTAATCCATTCTCATGATAATAACAATCAAGTTTAAACACTCCTAGACCTAGTTCTCACTAGCTAAGACATGTATAAACAGGCATTAAATTCCAGATCATCATATGTCAAACATCACCTTAAACATCCAATCTCTCAGGTTAAGCATGATAATCTCTAGCATTAGCTTTATCTAACAACTTAAACATTGGTGTGTTGCTAAGAAGCTTAAGATCTATTCTTACCCTCTCAGATATAAGAAAAACATAAAGCACATCTAATCTAGAAGAGATATTTAAACAATCAAGCTTGATCAATCTAAGCAACCATAACTCTTATCCAGCCTAATCCATCCCTAAGATCCTAACACACTACTCAGATTCACAAAACATGATGAACAAGAACACAAACCCATAAATTACAGGAACTTGCATGATTAGAAAGATAAGAAAAAGATCTACAATATTGAACAAAGAAGTAAACGCATATTCTCAATACTCTGGAAGTTATGGAACCAACAAGTATGAAAAATCTAGAGAAAATATATAAAAAGTGGCTGATGATGTAAACAAAAAGCTAAAAATCCCAAAAAGGGTAAAAACTAGGTTATGAGGTGGCTACAGATATTATTTCTGACTAAAAAGACTTTTGGGCGGCCATAGAGCACATTAGGTATATATAGGAAGGAAGGGAAGCCCTAAATCGGTCGAGTGGCATGGTCGAGTGGCTTCTTCTACTATTTCTTCCACTTGTCGAGTCCCTCTCCTCACACGGTCGAGTGTCTGGTCGAGTGTGGTGGTCGAGTGGACTTCCGAACCTCTGGTTTTCTTCTACTCCAACCTATGTCTGCTTCACTTGTTGGCTCTACTCCTCTTCAGCACTTTCCATGCTCCTTGGGGTCCAAATCACCTGATTATGCAAGAAACAATGCACATGCATTGCAAATCCTATCTAATGCACAAACAGACCTTAAACTACTCAATAATGACCAAACTAGCTAGTAAATCATGCAAAAGGTTTGAAAATATATGAGCATCAACACCCCCAAACTTAGTCCTTGCTTGCCCTCAAGTAAATAAACAAGACATAAGTAGGAAAGTGAGGTTTGAAAATTGGATCTCAGAACCTAAAGCTTGTTAATAAACTAGCTAGAATCAATGTCCAACTTACTAGTACTATGATGCAAGGTGAATGAGCTGTACTTAAAGATTTTAGACTAACCTATCACAACCTTAACTGATTCAAGCCTTAGACATCCACATGCATTCAGTTCAACCATTTCCTTTAACATTCATTAAACAAGAACATGAATCAACCTATGCAATGCTTAAAGTCATTTGGCTTGGTAATAAAAGGTTTAGAGACAATGATGGTCTCTCTTTAGAGTGGGGCTTATCAATATCAAGGTTCTCTCATAAATAATGGATTGAGCTTTAGAAGAATGCTAAAGGTAAAAAAACTTAGACACATACAAGAACAAAACCTTGTCTACCCAAAGGTACCCAAAGTGTTTGATCCTAGCATTCTAATACAAATGATCCTAGTTCTACCCTTTATCTTCATCCTTTCTCAAATACCCTTTTCTCTTTTGTTTTTAAGCCTTAGGAGAGGTTTCTTATTTGAATCTTCTAGTGGAATGGAGGTTTCTTTCTTATTTGCTATGGTTCCCTTTTCTTCTTACTTCTTAAGACATAAAAGCTTTTTTTCTATACTCTTCTTTTCTTTCTTTCTTTTCTTTGACCAGAACCATCTTTTATCAATCTTATATTTCCCCATTCTTTCACTAGAGCTTAAATTTACTTAAACACATTCCCCCTTAAAGACTTTACCATTTTCTTTCTCTTTTCCCTCTTTTCTTTTCTTTTTCAAACCAACCAAGTCCCAAACCCGGAAATTAAACCACCTAGTCTTATCTAGCTTGAAAATTGCAAACTAGAACTACACAAGGCTTTATTCCTGTCAGCTCAAACCTAACACTTTCTACCAAGCTCAATCCCAAAAAGGCCTCACACACAAAATAATTAACATGGCTTGAAAGAAGGGTTGGTTAAGGGTAGGGGAAACTGATTGTAAGATGAAATCAGCTACTTGGATCAACAAGAGTGGTAAAAAGGGGAAAGATGATCAAAATATGTATATGGTATCCATGAGTTTTAAAGTAATGCACAAACTGATAATTAAAAGTCAATATTAGGTTCTTATAAGTATGAAATGGCATCAAATCACAACATGCTTCAGTTTAGACCAGAATGCAATATAGGAATTCAATGCTTGGTTCAATCTTATGTTTCTAGCTACTCAACTAGCATCAAAGTACTATTAACTTGGGCATTGATCCTAGTTTAGTGAATTTAAACAAGCTAACAAGGCAAAGCTCATCATAGATCCCTAATGCAAATTATGAAACAGTCCTATATGAAACATGCTAACAACATCCTAATATGCAATGCAAACTACATGAACACTCTTTTTTTTTGTAAAGATTTTTGCAAAAAATTTCAACTTTTTTTGGTTTTTCTATGCCTTAGATGAAATGCAAGTACAAACATGATAATGCTAAAAAGTTAAAATAAGAAAATAGAAAACAATGTCAAATACTATCTAGAACCCTCTCCCAAACTTAAATTACACAGTCCACTGTGTAAGAGAAATTTGAAAGAGGATTTAAGACTCAAAATAAAACAAAACAAGCATTGCAATGGTATTTATAATGGAATAGGTGATGTTGGTACCTTATGGGTTGTGGAAGAAGCTATCTACAGCATCACTCATGCTGTCATATGTGTAGCTGGAGTCTTGAGCTTGGATCTGACTTGCTGATGGAGAAGGAGGCAACTCGACTATGGCCCCAGACATGCACACGGTCGAGTGCTCTGTCGAGTGACTCGGTCGAGTGGGTGGTGGTGGATAGAATTGATGTCCTTGCTATTGATCATGGCCTGCTCGAGACTTAGCCACAAACGTACGGACGTCCATACATACGTCTAATAAGGCCGAGTCTCACCAAGTCACATGAGGAAGAGAAGAGGCCGGTTCATCTAAGGCCCATAAGATCATAAGAAGTCTTCAAAATATCTCTTATAGCTGTTAGGAGATAAGAGGAGGAAGAGTCACATGTTTTGTCCTAGGAGACTAGGAGTGGTCGCTATCACCTTGGGGATCAGCTCCCTCTCTCTTCATGTCACTTTCACCTAGATATTCGAATGTAAAGGGTGTAGCCCTAGTTTTTCTCCCTATTTAAAGGTTTGCGCCTACATTGTAATGTTATCTATTCTAATGAGATTCTTCTTACACTTTCATTCTCTTTGTCTAAACTCTCTACTTCAATCTATTTACTTCCGCTAATTTCAACATGGTATCAGAGCATGTTTCTCGATCTTGATTCTCTAAACATATTCTTCTTATTCTACTAAATTCTACACTCGATTCTTCTCTATTCCACTATTCTCAAAACTTTAACCGTTGGATAATATTCTTGTTCTCGCTATTCTCTTGCCATGGAAAACACAAAACCAATCGTTACTCCGGTAGTATTGAAAGGTGCAAACTACCTGTTGTGGAAAAGGACCACAAAGACCGCTCTTAGTGGCCGGGGACTATGGATCCACATCAAAACGGACCAACTCCCCAAGAAAGCCAACAAAGAAGACGGCAAAGAAGGAAAGGAAGAAGACAAGGAGGCTGAACTTGAAAAGGAAGTCAAGTGATTCCAAGAAGATTAGACCATGCTTGCCATTCTTCAAAACTCGCTTGACGCACCCATTCTTGAAGCGTACTCATATTGTGAGACGGCTAAGGAGTTGTGGGATACGCTTGCGAATGTGTATGGAAATGTGACTAACTTGACTCGCGTCTTTGAGGTCAAGAAAGCTATCAACTGTCTTCATCAGGAAGACTTGGAGTTTACAAAGCACTTTGGGAAGTTCAGGTCACTATGGGCCGAACTCATGATGCTTCGACCAAGCACCATAAATCTGGCCATCCTCAATGAGAGAAAAGAGCAAGACAAAGTCTTCGGTCTCCTCCTTACCTTGAATCATGCGTTCAATGATCTTATCAAACACATCGTACGAGGTGACAAGCTACCTACTCTTGAAGATGTGTGTTCTCAAGTACAAAAGAAACAAGGTTCATTGGGGCTCTTTAGTGGGAAGGAGGATCTAGTCACCACCAACAAAGGAGTATACAAACAAGAGGAAAGAAAAATGGTGGTGTGTGACCATTGTAAGAAGAGAGGTCATGTGAAGGTCATGATTCTTCATCCTCACCTCAAACCGGCCAAGTTCAAGGCGCATCTTTCTCAAGAAGGGACAAGCGGTCAAGGATCCGGTGCTACAAACCAAGGGAACGTTAATGCTATGGCCGCATCCTATGGGGATCTTGTGAGGAAGTCAGACCTGGAGGCTCTCATTCGATCCGTTGCAACACTAAAGGATTCCGATACCACCTTCTTTGCTTCTAAACCTAGTAGATCGCTTGTTGTTGACTCTGGTGCTTCTCATCACATGATAAGTAATCCTAGTCTATTAAACAACATAAAACCTGCCCTAGGGAATGTTATTATTGCAAATGGAGACCGTATACCTGTTAAGGGAGTAGGAGACTTGAAACTATTTGATAAGAACTCCAAAGCTTTTTTATGCCCAACTTTACTTCAAATCTCTTATCGGTAAAAAGAGCTACTACTGATTTGAATTGCTATACCATTTTTGGTCCTAACAGTGTGCATTTTCAGGATATTGAGACTGGAAAGGTTCTTGGGAAAGGGGATGCGAATGGAGATCTCAATGTCCTAGAGAAAATTACATCAAGCCCTCCTTCTTCTTTTTCTTTTAAAACTAGTCTTGTTAGTAGTTCAAGTGATGTTTGGCATGCAAGATTAGGCCATCCTCACTCTCGTGCATTTGAATTAATGATCCCTAATGTTTCTTTTGATAACTCAAGTTGTGAGTCTTGTATTCTTGGGAAGCACTGCAAATCTATTTTTCCTAAATCTACTACTATTTATGAGCATTGTTTTGATTTAGTACATTCTGATGTGTGGACATCTCTTTGCCTATCTAGAGATAATAACAAGTATTTTGTGACTTTTATTGATGAAAAATCTAAATATACATGGATCACCCTGTTACCATCTAAAGGTAGAGTTTATGATGCCTTTGTTAATTTTCAGAATTATGTTACTAATCACTTCAATGCTAAAATAAAGGTACTAAGGTCGGATAATGGAGGAGAATACACAGGCCATAGATTCAAAGAACACTTAGCTAAGCATGGCATCTTACACCAAACAAGCTGTCCCTACACGCCGTAACAAAACGGCGTGGCTGAGAGAAAGAATCGGCATCTTATGTAGGTGGCATGATCAATCATGTTTCACACACATGTTCCTAAAAGATATTGGGGAGATGCTGTGATGACCGCTTGTTACTTGATCACTTACATGTGTTCGGCTGTGTGTGTTTTGTCTTAGTTCCAGGAGAACAAAGAAGCAAACTTGATATCAAAAGCACCAAGTGTATGTTCATAGGCTACTCAACCAGTCAGAAGGGTTACAAGTGCTATGATCCAACCACAAGTCATTTACTTGTCTCACGCGATGTCAAGTTCATGGAGCATGCTGGCTATTTTGAGAAGGGTGACTGGAACGACTTAAAAGATCTCTCATGTTCACCTAATGATCGATCTGCAAGCCTGTGGTTCCTTGTTGAACATCTTGGCAATACTACCACACCGGTTGATCAAGGATCTGACGAACCAATGTCAGTTGACACATCACCTATACCGGTGGTCGCTCCCTCCTCTGATACGATGACGTCTAATACTCCAACGGAAACTCCTGACACCTCCTACCGACTCCTCCAACCACACTGGTGATGATGAGTCTCCTACCGCCTTGAGTCCTTCTTCCTCCCTTGGTGACCAATCGTTTGACCAAGAGGAGATCGTTCTTGTAGAACCTCTTGGGGAGACCACAACACCTCCACCTCTTCGCTGCAGTGAACGCATCAAGAAAAACAAGCGTGTGTACTACAACAAACAAGCTGTGGCTCATCCTATTCAATCTGTTTGTTCGCTTGATATTCTACCCTCAGACTTCCAAGCCTTCATTAGCAAGGTTGGTGAACATTATATTCCTCAAACCTATGATGAAGCACGAGAGATTAAGGAGTGGCTAGACGCTGTTCAGGACAAAACCGGTGCTATGATTCGCAACCACACTTGGGATGAAGCTGAGTTACCGAAAGGCAAGAAAGCTGTTAGTTCTCGATGGGTGTTCACCATTAAATACTTAAGAAATGGTGACATCGAGCGCTACAAGGCTCAGCTGGTTGCTCGGGGGTTCACTCAAACGTATGGAGCTGACTATACGGAGACTTTTGCCCATGTGGCCAAGTTACATACTGTGCGTGTTGTTCTCTCCCTTGTCGTGAACCTTTCATGGGATCTTTGGCAAATGGATGTGAAGAATGCCTTGCCTTTCTTCAAGGGGAACTTGATGAGGAAGTTTATATGACACTGCCTCCCGATCTTGACGATATTGTATCTCCGGGCAAGGTTCTTCGTCTCCGCAAAGCCATATACGGTTTCAAGCAGTCTCCTCGTGCTTGGTACCATAAACTGAGCTCCACTCTCAAGACCCGCGGCTTTCAACGTTCTGAGGCTGACCATACGCTCTTCACTCTTCAAGGACCTCTCGGCATTGTTGTGGTTCTTATCTATGTGGACGATATTATTGTCTCCGGTGATAACAAGGACGATATCCTCAAAACTAAAACCTTTCTTAAATCTGTGTTTGATATTAAAGACCTTGGTGAACTCACATATTTTCTAGGCATTGAAATTTGCCGCTCTCCGGAGGGTTTATTTCTTTCCCAAAGAAAATGTACACTCGATCTCTTAAGTGAAATAGGGAAACTCGACGTTAAACCGGCGCTTACTCCACTTGCTGAGGATTATCAGCTCAAGCGAAAGGGGGAGAAGGTCAAGGATAAGCCACTGGATCCATTAGATGAACCATACGAAGATGTTACACGCTATCGTCGGTTGGTAGGTAAGTTAATCTATCTTACGATTACACGGCGTGACTTGTGTTATGCTGTGAATCAGGTAAGCCAATATATGAAATCGCCAACCAAATATTAGTGGAGTGTGGTGGAAAGGATCCTGAGCTATATCAAAGGGAGTCCAGGCCAAGGAATTTGGATGGGAAAAAACTCAAGCACTGAAATAGTCGGCTATTGCGACACGGACTATGCTGGTGACACACTGGATCGACGTTCTACCACTGGATATTGCACGTTCATAGGTGGTAACTTGGTAACATTAAAGTCGAAGAAGCAAAAGGTGGTCTCATGTTCAAGTGCAGAGGCAGAGTACCGAGCGATGAGGAAGTTAACAAATGAACTTACATGGCTTAAAGCACTTCTCAAGGATCTTGGTATTGAGTCCAAACAATCGATCACAATGCATTGCGACAATGAAGCTGCAATTCACATAGCCACCAACTCAGTCTTCCATGAGAGAACCAAACATATTGAAGTGGATTGTCATAAGGTTCGAGAGAAGATTGAAGAATGAGTGACACTTCCATGCTAAACCAAGAGTCAAGACCAACTGGCAGATATCTTCACCAAGGCTACATGTCCTAAGGTTTGTGAACACATTCATAGCAAACTTGGACTAGTAGACCTTACACGCCCATGATCGACTTCTCTAACACATGGACATCACACTCTTTTTCCCTTAACATAGTTTTGTCCCATGAGGTTTTCTATGTTAAGGTTTTTAATGAGGTGATGCTTCATGATGCTTCATGGGTTTCAAGCTTAGCCATTTCATTAGGCTAAGCTTGAGGGGGAGTATTGATCATGGCCTGCTCGAGACTTAGCCACAAACGTACGGACGTCCGTACATACGTCTAATAAGGCCGAGTCTCACCAAGTCACATGAGGAAGAGAAGAGGCCGGTTCATCTAAGGCCCATAAGATCATAAGAAGTCTTCAAAATATCTCTTATAGCCGTTAGGAGATAAGAGGAGGAAGAGTCACATGTTTCGTCCTAGGAGACTAGGAGTGGTCGCTATCACCTTGGGGACAGCTCCCTCTCTCTTCATGTCACTTTCACCTAGATATTCGAATGTAAAGGGTGTAGCCCTAGTTTGTCTCCCTATTTAAAGGCTTGCGCCTACATTGTAATGTTATCTATTCTAAAGAGATTCTTCTTACACTTTCATTCTCTTTGTCTAAAATCTCTACTTCAATCTATTTACTTCCGCTAATTTCAACACTTGCTGCCCATAGTAGTGTTGCATGAGGGTAGGGTCCATGAAGTACTGAGGTGGGTAGGGAAGGTAAACTTGGCCATAGGGATAGCCTGGATAGCCTGATGGAGCTGGAAAACCATAGGGAGGTCTGGGCAGGTACTCGACCAAGTGCATTGGAGGTGCTCGGTCGAGTGATTGCTCGAGTGCACCGGTCGAGTACCTCGGAAACTGCTGTTCTGCGCGAATTGGATCTCTCCTCCTCTGTGTTGGCTCATAAGACGAAGCTCTTGATGGTTCAACCGGATTTCAAGCCCTAGACAATGTTATGGTTGAGCTACTCCTCCTCAAAGGCTCAGTTGGTGCTGGGGATGAATTTCCACTCTTCAACTCAGCAATCTCTTTCTTCATGCCTTTTATAGACTTAGACATCTTCAACACCTTCTTCTTCAATTTTTTAACAGTCTTGCCATGCCACTTGTTCCACTTTTGGAGAAGTGTCACCTTTTTGCTGGTCTTTATAACCCCTCTAATATCTCTTTGACTTGGCTCATAATCTTCAAAATAGAACTGCTCTTCCCCATCTTCCATCTCGACATCTCTAGCTTGTTCTTCTCTCATTTGAGTTGTACCATCAAACAACAACTCAGTGGCTGGCCAAAAGTCAATGTTAAGCCCTTCTCTTATGGTGGTAAGTGGTTCATTGGGCAAAACAAACTGAGTCTTCCCCACTGTTAGATGCTCAAAGTTGAAAAGGTGCTTCCCATGGTGTTGCTCCTTGGCTAGAATGAGAGTAGAGGTGAGGTATGGAATGTCAATCCACCTTGGCTTTGTATTCTCACCTTGAAGTGGTACATTGGCAGCTACAAGGATTGGAGTGATGATGCCTCCAATGCTTAGTGATAACAGCATTTTCACCTAGGGTATCAATTCCCTATGCAGTTGTAGTACAAAGGGTTATCAATCCAAATGGTTGTTATGCTAGCAGATAAGATATGATCAGAACAATGCAAGTCAAGCCAAGCAATAATAGGGGTTTTGTCTAACAACCTAAGGTGAACAAAAATAAGAAAACAAAAATCAAGAACAACTCGAAATACCACACGATGCAGGTGATCGAGTACCTGATCGGGTTGGTGGTCAGGTTGATATAAAAACTGTAAACAATCAAGATGCGAAAGCTCCTAAAGATGGGGTAATCGGTTCATAAGTATTCCTAATCAACCTAGAATGTTTTACAGACCTCAAGCAATCTATTCCCTAGACAATGAATCCCTAAACCTTGCTAAAACACTCTCGTGATAGAAACAATCAACCTTATTCACTTCCCTACCCAACTCTCGTTGGAGAAACATGAATAAGCAGGTATTAAAATCCGATTCATTATTGTCAATAAACTCCTTGCACATCTAATCTCTTAGGCTAAGTGAGTAAATCTCTAGCATTAGCTAATTCAGACATTTCATCGAACACCTCTCGGGCGGAAATGCCTAGAATCTAATCTCAACCTCTCGGTCTATTGATAGCACTAAGAACACTAACCCAGAAGGGAATTTTCATAAAAACAATCAAGCTAAAACATCCTAACCGATTAAGAATACATACTAGCCTATCCCATCCCTAGAAACTTTGATTCACTACTCAGATCTCATGGCAAAGAACATAAACCCAGAAATAAATAAAAATTGCATAATAATAAAGATGAAAAGGAGATAAATGTTTTATTAAAAAGAAACAATAGCAAAATGTAAACAGAATTCAAGTTGAAAGAATAACAAAAACTGGAAAAGAAATCCTAAGAAAAGTGTAGAAACGGTTCTTGCCTCCATTTCTCGAAAATAGGGTTAAGAGGAGGTATTTATAAGGAAACAGGTTGACCTAGATACGTCGGCAGGTATACGACCATGCTGCATGAGGTGGAACTCGAGCTCCACTTCGGATGCATGATCGGATAGGTGATCGGGTGGTTCCATTCTTCGATCTAGATGTATATACGCTCACTAAAACAGGAATAACTCTTGAACAGCACATCCAATTGGCTTCAAATCACCACCTTTGGAAAGAGAACTCGATATCCAATAACTTTGATGAAGAAATCAGAAGCTGAATCCCACCGTAAAATCTTCATTTGAGTCGATATTTGAAGGTCCCGTCATGAACTCGATCAGGTGCTATGTGGCAATTATCGGGTGGTATGGTCGGGTGCTTCCTTTTTCCTTCTTTATGCTTCTGTGTAAACCCTATAAATGTAACTAGTTCCTTCCTTGTGATAGCTGCAACTTGTTAACCCTTCTTTTTGCTCTTTTTAGGCTCTAAAGTACCTGTTTTCATCCAAAATGCACAAATGCAAGAATGCTGCACCCTAAATGGCCTAAATGTGAATCCTACAGTTAATGACCTAAAAATTCTAAGGTTATGGTATATATAATGCAAAATATGGACAAAAAAAGATGCTTAAAACATGTAAATTAGAGAGTTATCAGACCCCCAAACTTAGATCTTGCTAGTCTTCTAGCAAGGAAGTAGGAGGATGAGGTTTGAAAATGGAGACTCATAAACTTTTTATGCTAAGCGAAGGATTCAAGCTATAGTCCTTAAAGATAGTTTAACGGTGCTAAGATCAATCAACATACTTACAAATATTTTTCTATGCTTATTACCATGCATCGATCTAGTTCAACCTCCAACTAAAAGTAAAGACTTGCAATTCCAAAGAGCATCTCTTTCACATTCATTAAAGTGTTTGGCGAATTCTTGCAAATGGAAGGTGAATCAAGCTCAATCGGTTTCAAGGGTAAGGCTTTTTGGTAGGGTGGTTTCAAACAATATATTTGGGTGGTTTTCTCTCAAAAGATGGAATGCTAGACATTTGTGAAAACTATCTAAGATTGAGAACAATTAGGGCATACAAAGCTTAACTCTTGATAATCTACCCTTTTCACATTCACTTTCTTTATGTCCAACACCTTAAAATAAAACTGCCTACAACCTTAATTTTAACTCCCTTTTTTTTTTTTTACAAAAGATTCTAACTTTGAAGCTAGCTCTCTTTTACAAAATTTGTTTTTTCTTTCTTTGCTATACTCCCATTTTTTGTTTTCTCTTTTTTTTTTTTTTTTTTTTTTTCTAGGNTAGGAGGCTATAGCAAGACCCTTTTTTTTTTTAATTTTACTTAGAGCTAATTAAACTGAATCTTAGGGACATTCTTCTTTGGTTTCTATTTTATTCCTCAACCCAACCCAAATAAACACGCTAACCACCTATCTTTCAAAACCGATTCTATTAGCTAGTCCAAATGATTCTAAACTTAGCTAAAACAAGAACCAGTTCTTTGTCGTTCTCAATACTCTCAAGGTTTCACAACCTATAGCACAATGAAAAGGCCTCAATCAACAATTCACAACAAGGTTTGAAAGAAAGGTTTGGGTTCAAGGGTAGGGAAAAACAAATCGGGTTAAACGAAAAGATTGGCAAAAATGGAGTGTTAACCCGAGTTTAGAGTTACCATGAGCAAGTATTCAAATTCCATAAGCAAGACAATTTAAGTTCAGGTTAAGTCCAATAATATAGAGATGATTCAATGTTCAAGCAAGTGGAGGAAGCTTTCAAAAGACACAAGGTTTTAAACAAAGATTTTTCATTTTTTTCCAAGGATTATTCTAGCAACAATGAACTGTGATTAAGGGCTATAGCTTCAATCCTAAGATGCATATGTGACAATCCTAAATGAAGCAATCTAGACTCAATCCTAATATGTAAATGCAACTACATGAACACTCTTTTTATTTAATTTTTCAAATTATTTGAGTTTTTAATGCAAATAGATGCAGACTCAAATGAATAAAACTAGCATGCAAAAATTTGAAATAAAAAAATAAGAAAATAAAACACAACCTTTGAGTTCTCTATGGGTTTTTCGTGGTTTCTATGGCTGGGTTTTGCTTCTGAGGATGCATGGATCGGATGGGAGAAGCTTGGATGCGATTTTTAGAGTTTTTGATTGAAGGAAATATGGTGTCGACCGACACCAACGCGAGGATGATTCAATGACCTTGGCGAGTGTCGATCGACACCATGTAGAGCTGTCGGTCGACACATCTAGGGTTTTTGGGGATGTTGATCAAGGTGTCGGTCCACACCATATTGAAAGTGTTGATCGCCACCCTCTGGTGTCGTTCGACACCAGATTGCAAGTGTAGATCGACACCCTCTGGTGTCGGTTGACACCCTTCTGTAGTAGCAGTTGATGATGCAAATGCTTTGTATATTGTCTGGTTTGTTTTATTGTTTGTTGTTTGTGGCATGAAGAGATCTTATTGCTTGTGTGGATAGCCCAATAGATGGGAGGATTGTCTCACTGAGTGTTTATTAAATACTCATGCATCTCAATTTGTGTTTGTGGAAAATACTCATACTCATGCATCACAGTTCATTGTTGCTAGATCAATCTCTGGAAAAAATGAAGAATCTTTGTTCCAAACCTTCTGTCTTTTGAAAGCCTTTTCCACTTGTGTGAAACTTGCTTGAACATTGTAGCATCTCTATATTATTGGACTTAACCTGAACTTAAATTGTCTTGCTTATGGAACTTGAATGCTTGCTCATGATAACTCTAAATCTCGGGTTAGCACTCCATTTTTGCCAATCTTTTCGCTTAACCCGAAATTGTTTACCCCTACCCTTGAACTCAAACCTTTTCTTTCAAACCTTGTTGTGATTTGTTGAGGGAGGCCTTTTCATGTTTCGATGGTGCTATAGGTTGTGAAATCTTGAGAGTATTGAGAACGATAAAGAACTGGCTCTTGTTTTAGCTAAGTTTAGAACCATTTGGACTAGCTAGTAGAATCGGTTTTGAAAGATATGTGGTTAGCATGTTTATTTGGGGTTGGGTTGAGGATCAAAAGAGGAATTAAAGAAGAGGGTCCCTAAGGTTCAGTTTAATCAGCTCTAAGTCTCTAAGTAAAAAAAAAAAAAGAGAAATATCTTGCTATAGTCTCCTGAAAAAAAAAAAAAAAGAGAGAGAAATGGCTTGCTATATAGTCTCCTGAAAAAAAAAAGAATAAAAAAAGAAAAAAAGAATTAGGAGTATAGCAAAGAAAGAAAAAAAATATTTGTAAAATAGAGCTAGATGTTTAAAGTTAAAACCTTAGGGATTGTAAAAAAAAAAGGAGTTAAAATCAAGGTTGTGGACAGTTTTACTCTAGGGTGTTGGATAAAAAGAAGATAAATGAGAAAATGGTAGATCATCAAGAG
Organism: Camelina sativa; assembly: GCF_000633955.1. Taxonomy (NCBI): domain Eukaryota; kingdom Viridiplantae; phylum Streptophyta; class Magnoliopsida; order Brassicales; family Brassicaceae; genus Camelina; species Camelina sativa. The sequence goes on from NC_025704.1 coordinate 17,264,164, forward strand.
TTAAGCTTTGTATGCCTCAATTGTTCTCAATCTTAGATAGTTTTCACAATTGTCTAGCATTCCTTCTTTTGAGAGTAAGCCACCTAAAGATATTGTTTGAAACCTACCTACCAAAAAGCCTTACCCTTGTAACCGATTGAGCTTGATTTATTTTCCATTTGCAAGAATTCGCCAAAAACTTTAATGAATGTGAAAGAGATGTTCTTTGGAATCGCAAGTCTTTACTGATAGTTGAAGGATGAACAAGATCGCTGCATGGTGATGAGTCCAGTCCACAAGACAAGGTCTCCAACGGTCACAAAGTCACTAGAATCTTCTTCCATCTAACCGTTATTGATAATACACAAGTGGGAAGCAAAGAGAAGTCAAACAAGAGTCACATGTATGTTTAAGGAGAACATGTCACTTTCAGTCATGTAAATTGTACATAGGATCTCTAGAGAATATTCTAAATTGTATAGCCTTTAAATAGATTGTAACTAGGAACTAATTAAGGTAAGAAGTGAGAATTCTTCTTCTACACTTTATCTCTCAACTCTCTCTTTACACTCGTATACTCTCTTTCTCTCTCTCTTGTTCTACACACTTGATCTTTACACTTTCATACACTCAAACTTACATGGTATCAGAGCAGTTTCGCTCCTACTTCTAAATCTCTCACCCACCTTATACTTCCGCTTAATCTATCTTTCAGTTTCTGTTCCGACTTTAAAGTCTTTTCTCTTTAACCGTTGGATAATAGCATTAACCAGCGGACAAAACTCCATGGAAGGCACCAAAACCTTGATTGTTCCAGTTACTCTCAAAGGAGAGAACTATTTGTTGTGGGAAAGAACCACAAAGACGGCTCTATGCGGCTGAGGGCTTTGGACCCATATTACATCAAGTGAAGCTCCAAAAGGCGAGCCTACTGAAGACGGCAAAGCTGTAGCCGCAAGTGGTGAAGAAAAGTGGTTCCAAGAAGACCAAAGTGTTCTCGCCATCATACAAAACTCTCTTGATGCTCTAATACTCGAGGCCTACTCGTATTGTGAAACGGCCAAGGATCTATGGGATACCTTGCAAAATGTCTTTGGTAACACTACCAACCTAAATCGAGTGTTTGAGATCAAGAGAGCCATCAACAACCTAAGCCAAGAAGACATGGAGTTCACCAAACACTTTGGGAAGTTTCGGTCTCTTTGGGCTGAGCTTGAAATGCTTAGGCCGGCGACACTTGACCCGGCCATCTTAAACGAGAGGCGTGAGCAAGACAAGGTGTTCGGCCTCCGTCTTACACTGAATCCATCCTACAACGACCTCATCAAGCATATCTTGAGGTCGGACAAGCTTCCTAGCCTAGAGGATGTGTGTAGCCAGATTCAAAAGGAGCATGGCTCCATGGGACTGTTTGGTAGCAAGGGGGAGCTTGTAACCGCTAACAAGGCTGAAGTAGCGACCGCAAACAAAGGCTACTATCGAGGTGAAGACAAGAACCCTCCAGTGTGCAACCATTGCAAGAAGCCAGGCCATTTCAAGAATCAGTGTTGGATTCTTCATCCACATCTCCGAGCCAACCGGTCGATGAACAACCGTGGAGCACCGAGAGCAAATCAAGCGGTTGTGGAGTCGTCAAGTGCAGAGCCACACCAGCAAGTCTCGGACGTGAATGGAACTGCCCTGTCTGTCAACACTGACCTCGTGAGGAAGTCTGACCTCGATGCACTCATCAAAGCACTCAAGGATGCCTCCGGTAACTCCTTTCCCGCTTTAAAACCGAATAAACCCCTTATAGTTGACTCCGGTGCATCTCATCACATGATTAGTGATTCTAAGTTGATTAGTGATATTAAACCTGCCTTAGGAAATGTGATCATTGCTAATGGTGAACAAATACCGGTTAAAGGAATAGGAAACTTGAAGTTGTTTGATAAAGAATCTAAAGCATTTTACATGCCTAGCTTTACGTCTAATCTCCTATCTGTTAAAAGGGCTACAACTGATTTAAATTGCTATGCAATATTTGGTCCTAATAAGGTTTATTTTCAGGATATTGAGACAAGTAAAGTGCTTGGTCAAGGTTCTACTCAAGATGATCTCTACTTGCTTAAGGACTTGAATTTATCTTCTTCAAATTCTTCTTGTTTTAGTTCAATTTCTAGTGATGTGAACAATTTTATTTTGCATGCTAGACTAGGACATCCTCATTCTAGAGCTCTTGAGCTTATGTTTCCAAATATTTCTTTTAAAAATGATGAATGTGAGGCTTGTATTCTTGGTAAGCATTGCAAAACTGTTTTTCCCATGTCATTGACTATTTATGATAATTGTTTTGATCTTGTTCATTCTGATGTTTGGACATCTCCATGTTTATCTAGAGAAAATCAAAAATATTTTGTGACTTTTATTGATGAAAAATCAAAGTATACTTGGCTAACCCTGCTTCCTTCTAAAGATAAGGTTCTTGAGGCTTTTATTAATTTTCAAAATTATGTGACTAACCATTATAATGCCAAGATTAAAATTTTGAGATCAGATAATGGTGGAGAATATACAAGTCATGCCTTCAAACAACATCTCAACAAACATGGGATCATTCATCAAACCAGCTGCCCTTATACCCCACAACAAAATGGTGTAGCCGAAAAGAAGAATAGGCATCTCATGGAGGTAGCTCGGTCTATGATGTTTCATACTCATGTACCTAAACATTTTTGGAGTGATGCTGTTCTAGCCGCATGTTACCTCATTAACCGGACGCCTACAAAGATTTTGCGAGATGTTCCCCCATTTGAGGTATTAAACAAAGAAAAACCCACCTTCGATCACCTTAGAGTATTCGGTTGTGTTTACTTTGTTTTAAGGCCAGGTGAATTACGGGATAAGCTTGATGCCAAGAGTACAAAAGCAATGTTCATTGGCTATTCCACAACGCAAAAAGGGTATAAGTGCTATGAGCCGGAGACGAGGAGAGTTCTAGTATCGCGTGATGTCAAGTTTGTGGAGTCAGAAGGGTTCTATGATGAGAAAAATTGGGACAAGCTTCGCAATCTATCAACCTCTCCATCCGATCGGACACGGAACCTCTGAGTTATCCTTGAACGGCTAGGCATCAAAAACGATCGGGTCATCAACGAACCTGCCGGGTCAACATCACCAACACACACTGAGCCACCTATAGAAAGCAGCTCCAGGGAATCCAACACTCAACCCGCTCTGACGGATCAATTAAATCATGAAGAGACTCACTTGGAGAATCTTGATGATGAGGATCTTCCGGGCGAAATCATGGAATCACCTAACGATGAAGTTGAAGAAGATGATCCTGAGGACATTGATCATGAGGAGGTCATTCCACTAAGACGTAGCCAACGCCTGGCTGTAACACCATTACGACGCAGCCAACGTAATGCCTCGCAGCACAATCGGGTGTACTATAACAATGTGGCTGTTGTGCATCCTATTTAAGCCGTGTGTACACTCGCTCACTTTCCAACGGAACACCAAACTTTTCTTAGCCAAATTGATGAGCATTGGGTTCCACAAACATACGAAGAGGCCAAGGATCAAAAGGTATGGCGTGATGCGGTTCAAGCAGAGAGAACGGCTATGGAGAAGAACCATACATGGGACGAATCTGATTTACCAAAAGGGAAAAAGGCTGTCACCTCATGCTAGATCTTCACCATCAAGTACAAGAGCAACAGGGAGATCGAACGCCACAAGGCTCGCCTAGTTGCACGCGGGTTCACACAAACGTACGGGGAGGACTATAGAGATACGTTTGCTCCGGTGGCCAAGCTTCATACGGTTCGAGTAGTTCTCTCTTTGGCCACGAACATAGATTGGGAACTCTGGCAAATGGATGTCAAGAATGCATTCTTACAAGGCGAGCTTGAAGATGAGGTTTATATGAGGCCACCACCCGGCTTAGAAGACACTATTGGTCCAGGAAAATTTTGAAGCTCAACAAGGCTATATATGGTCTTAAACAGTCACCTAGAGCATGGTACCACAAATTGAGCACAACCTTGCTTGGAAGAGGCTTTCGCAAGTCAGAATCGGATCATACACTCTTCACACTACCAAGTGACAAAGGTATAGTAGTCATTCTAGTATATGTTGATGATATCATCATATCTGGAAGTGACAAGGTAGGCATTCAAGAGACTAAAGAGTTTCTTAAATCAGTTTTTGATATTAAAGATCTTGGAGAGCTTAAGTATTTCCTTGGAATAGAAGTATATCGATCCAATGAAGGATTATTCTTATCTCAAAGGAAATATGCACTTGATCTCTTAAGTGAAGCAGGGAAGCTTGGATCGATGGCTGTAACCACACCATTTGAGGAAAACTACAAGACAGCCGGAAAGGGGGAGCCTCCATTTGAAGATGTCACACGATATAGGCGTTTAGTGGGTAAGCTTATATATCTTACTATTACTCGACCTGATATTTGTTTTGCTGTGAACCAGGTGAGTCAACACATGCAAAACCCAACTAGACATCACTGGAACATGGTGAACCGTATCCTCAAGTACATCAAAGGATCACCAGGACAAGGCATATGGATGGGAAGAAACGAGAACACCGAACTAGTAGGATATTGTGATGCTGACTATACCGGAGATCATGGGGATCGTCGTTCAACCACCGGATATTGCACATTCTTAGGAGGGAACCTGGTCACGTGTAAGAGCAAGAAACAAAAGGTTGTCTCACTATCGAGTGCGGAGTCCGAGTATAGGGCCATGAGGAAGCTGACTACCGAACTCATGTGGCTTAAGGCCTTATTGAAGGATCTTGGAGTCGAATCATCGAAACCTATTACTATGCATTGTGACAACGAGGCAGCCATTCACATAGCCACCAACTCCGTATTCCACGAGAGAACAAAGCACATTGAAGTTGATTGTCACAAGGTGCGAGAGCAAATACAACTCGGTGTTACTCTTCCATGTCACACCAACACCAAAGAACAACTAGCCGACATCCTCACCAAGGCAGCCAGTCCGCAAGTCTGCGAGTACATTCACTCTAAGCTCGGCCTTAGAGACCTCACTCGGCCATGAGATTTCCCTACCATGACACCTACACTCTTTTTCCCTTATGTATAGTTTTTCCCAAGTGGTTTTCTATACTGAGGTTTTTTTAATGAGGTGGGTGCTCGTGAGTCCAAGCTTGATGTTCTTACTCGATCAAGCTTGAGGGGGAGTATGAGAACTCGCACCATGTCCGTACAATGCACCTCGTCCGTACAACCAATACGAGATGGGCCGTCCGTACATATTAAAGGATCAACGAGTCCAGTCCACAAGACAAGGTCTCCAACGGTCACAAAGTCACTAGAATCTTCTTCCATCTAACCGTTATCGAGAATACACAAGTGGGAAGCAAAGAGAAGTCAAACAAGAGTCACATGTATGTTTAAGGAGAACATGTCACTTTCAGTCATGTAAATTGTACATAGGATCTCTAGAGAATATTCTAAATTGTATAGCCTTTAAATAGATTGTAACTAGGAACTAATTAAGGTAAGAAGTGAGAATTCTTCTTCTACACTTTATCTCTCAACTCTCTCTTTACACTCGCATACTCTCTTTCTCTCTCTCTTGTTCTACACACTTGATCTTTACACTTTCATACACTCAAACTTACACTTGGCACCATTAAACTATCTTTAAGGACTATAGCTTGAATCCTTCTATTAGTACTTTGAGGTTATGAAACCCCACTTTCAAACCTCATCCTCTTATTTCCTTGCTAGAGAACTAGCAAGAGATAAGTTTGGGGGTGTTGATAGCTCTCTAATTTACATGTTTTAGTCATCCTTTTTCATCTAGGTTTTGCATCATATATACCCTAACCTTACCATTTTTAGGTCCTTAACCTTAGGAATTTGCATTTAGGCCATTTAGGATGCTGCATTGTTGCAATTGTGCATTTTGGATGAAAAGAGGTGATTTGGAGCCCAAAAAGGGGAAGAATGATGCAAAACCCGAACATGTAACCGAAGGAGCGATCGCGCGAGAAGAACAGTCCAAACCTTAACCCGATCAAAGAGGATCTGAGCGCAGGAAGAAGAACCCGAAGCCCTACCCGAGCATCTACCTGACTTGAACCTCGTGCACAACCTCTTTGCAGACCTTCGGGCAGAAAAGGCGAGTATGTGTTCTTGGTCGATTAGGATGTCTTAGCTTGAATGTTTATTTTATAAAAATTCCTTTCTAGATTGGTATTCTTACTGTTATTTTCAGACCGAGAGGTTGAGATTAGATCTAGGGTGTTTTGCCATCAAGAGATGTTGTTGAAATGCTTGAATCAACCAATGCTTGAGATTTACTTACTTAGCCTAAGAGATTAGATGTGTAAGGAGTTTATTCACAATAATGAATCGGATTTTAATGTCTGCTTAGTCATGTTTCTCCAACGAGAGTTGGGTAGGGAAGTGACAAATGTTGAATGTTTCTATCACGAGAGTGTTTTAGCAAGATTTAGGGATTTATTGTCTAAGGGATATTTTCTTAAGGCGTGTGAGATATCCCAAATTAATCAGGAGCACTTATGAATCGATTACCCCATCCTTAGGAGCTTTCGCATCTTGATTGTTTAGTTTTTTTACCTATAACTCGACCCATTACCCGAACTGGTACTCGATCACCAGCCTCGTGTATCCCTTCGAGTTGTTCATCTTTGTGTTATTGATTTCTTCTGTCATTCGATTACCCACTCGATCTGGTACCCGAATGCTTGCATCGAGTGCTTAGGTCGTGTGGTTCTTGTTTTTATATACTTTTCCTTACTTTAGGTTGTTAGATAAAACCCCCATTGACGCTTGGCTTGACTTGCATTGTTCTGATCATATCTTATCTGCTAGCATAACAACCATTTGGATTGATAATTCTTTGTACTACAACTGCATAAAGAATTGATACCCTGGGTGAAAATACTGTTATCAGTTAGGCTGCTAGAGATGAGTCAGTAGAACATTACTAGGTTGCTGGTTTGAAGTTTTATGTTTCTGTTGGTTGGTTTAATACTGCTATTGAATAATTGGTTTATTATTTATTGGTATTGGTTATTGAATATTGGTATATGTTGGTTATTTTCCGCTGTTTGGTTTGGATGTGGTTAGGTGGCTAGTGGGTATGGGACCACTAATTAATTATGATTATATAAAAATTAAAAAACGGGTCAGGTCGTTTCAATCTTTTACGAGAAAACATGAAACTGACCTACTCCAACCTGTAAACCATGTACCTTAAATTTGGCCAAATTTGTTACTTCTCTTATTACAATTTTTATAAATTTTCAAATTCATTGATGTTGTTCTTAACTGGTAAAGAAAGATTTGGAAATTAAATCACTAGTTTTTGTGCTAGAAACACTTAGAATCTGGCGCCTCAATCCTTTGAGCTTAAGAGAAAGATTTCATTGAAGAAACTCTCTAACCAAGTTTTAACTAGAAATGGTCATCTATACATGTCTGCATGTTCATGATTTGTATGACATAATGCACTATTTTGCTTATTTCATCTAGAAAATCTTTCTGCTTTTTTTCTGATGGTCAATAGCATGTGGACATGATTTGATGGATGACATTATATATATATTGAAAATAAAGCTAAATAATTATAAACATATAAGCATCTGGATTTAAATTTGTGGATGATAAATATATCAAAATGCAAAATTAAAAAAAAAAAAAATGAAAGGGAGTAAGATAAACACATTTATCAAAGAAAGGGAGTTAGATAAACAAATAAAAGAAAAATAAAATAAAAATTATTAGGAAATGGAGAGATAATTAGTAAGGGTACGAAAGAAAGCTAAATAAAATAGAGTAAACAAATAAAAAATAAAAGAAAGATAAAACTATATAGTAATTTGTTTGGAGAGATAGTTAGAGGATAAGAAAGTAAACAATAAAAAAAGTGTGGTGTGGTCCAAAAGTGTGCAAGAATGTTATTTTTCTTACAAAAGTGTGTATTAAAGCAAAAAAATGAATATAGTTTTTTTTTCTAACTAAAAAGGGATAAAATATTATATATTTACTTCTATTCTTTTTATTGTGCACCAAAATTTTATATCAAATTAAACATTCTCCAAGGAGGGAAGATTAATAAGGGAGGAGCCGAAGCTAAAACTCCCTAATCCAAAAGCAAGATAGATTGATAGAACAAAATAATCCTAACACTTTGACAATAACTGAAATCGCAGAGTCCTCGATACTTGATAACAATAGAGCAAAAAAGTGAGAAGACACCTTGGACAACATTAAACACACAAGGTGAGATGTTGCTCGAGATTGAGTCTACCAAAGGGGCAGACAAAACAATCCACAATTGGGCTGCAGCGACAAAGGTGACAGGGCACCAAGCTGGCGAGCCAATGAAACCATCAGAGAAAGAAATCTCTGGGGAAGCACCCCTCAAGAACAGATGCTGGCCGTGTAACATAATAGCATCAGCTGAAGCATCATGGAAGCAAGGATGACAGTTGAGTGCTCTTCTCCAAAATCCGGGAAAAAGAAGCAAAAACAGAATGGAGGATAGAAGTATATCCAATCCAGTCAGGGTAATGGATAAAAGTATATCCAAACATGAAGGTCTTCTAACTGGCAACTCCTAAGCAGACCGGTGGCTCCAATTGCAGAATGGAACATACACCGGCCCAAACGGCCTAACAAGGAGCAGAAAAGGGCAGTGAATACAAGCTCTTTTAGTAGACCAAAAATGCAAACCCACTAAGGAGAAAGCATCAACAAAGATCAAAGAAGTATTGGACCAGACCCACCAAAAAATCAAATCCAGGGGCCTCCGAAAAAGACCTATCATAGTCGAGACACCATCACAGCGGCGGAAGGGAGGGGGAGCATAGGACGGACCAGTACTTCGGGTTGGCTAATGAGGCGGAAACAAGACAAAAGGAGGAGATGTGGGGAGGGGGAACCTGTGAAACAGTCGGCAAGGGCATAGTTAGAAGGAGGCTAGCAGCGAAAACAGAGAGAAGGGAACTCACAAAAACAATTGAGGGAACACCAGATCCAGTTCTGAGAAGAGACTCGTCCATACCTGGGCAAATGCAAGAAAAGAAACCGTTACACAAAACAGCCTCCAGCTCCAGAGGCCCCGCTAAGACAAACTCCAAAACTCAAAGGAGAAGACAAATTACGGCAGAAGCAATGCCGGCAAAGAAACCAAAAGTACGATTTAGAAGAGAACTTGAGACGACAAAAGCTTGGATTTTTGGGAGAGAAACGGGGCAGCAAACTAGTGCTCTCTTTGGTCACTTGGGAATGGCGGCTAGGACGACCTCCAGAGAGAGAAAGAAAATAAGTTCTTTTAACAATAGCTAAATTTTTTTAACATATATTTACTTTTAAAAAATAGTTTCTATCTATAAAAAAAATATTAATATATTATTTTTAAAATTTAAATAATTTTAAAACCCAAAACTCGCACATCGAGCGGGTCATAATCTAGTGACATATAATTAACACATAATTATGATAAATAGTAATCATATGAAGAACTTGGTTATTTAGTAATAAATATAAAATCAAAATGATAAATGTTCTTTTCTAAACCCATCTCAATAGTTTGTTACATTTGATTTTACTTTTAAATTTTTTTTTTAATGCGTTTTATTTTCTTACATTAATGGTTTTTTTACTCAAACTTTTTTTAGTTTATTAGAATATGTTTCAGATATCTATACATATTAATAAGAAACATTTTCTTTTGTCAACAGTTATAATAACTCAACTAGATTAGAATCCGTGCTAGAGCACGGGTTGAAATTCCTTTTATTTATATAATAATTTTTTTTTTCAACTGCACAATAAGATCTTGGAAATCACGATTCATTGTGATAAATTGCCAAGATTTTTTTTTTTTATGCCTAACAGTATATTTTTATGCCAAACAATATATATTTTGTAACAATACATGGAATACTAAAGATTTTATTTTGGAAATTGTATAAATCATTAGAATATTCTCTTTAAGAGGATTCTTTGGGATATTCTTAAGTGTATTCCACAGATTGACCAATTAATCTATAATTTTTTTTAACCAACCTATATTTAATCTATAATCTATTTTGTAACCAACTTATAAAAATTATATAGTTTACAATAAAGGTTATGTACTTCCGTTTTATTATATAAGGGATTAAAAGGTTAAAGAATGCAAGTCGTAAGTTCAAAAAATTTGCACAACTAACATCTATATTAACATTTTCACAGCATTTTTTGAGAAAACCCTTGGAGTTATAAACTATTTACAATCCTATGCCATTGAAATTTATTATTTTTTACATATTTAGCAACAAAAAATCGAGTCAATTGTTTCCTTTATCAGAACCCTATAAATCAGTTCGAAATCGATTTTGTATATGCGTCATTATTACTTACCACATTCAATTATAAAATTAATTCTCCCCCTTAATCTTTATATGCAAAACCAAAAAAAAAGAAACAAATTAAAGTCTCAGAAAAATCGAATAAGATAAAGTTAGTATATTCCTAATAATCAAAATTTTGTGAATATTTAATCCCTAATTAGTAGCATCAACAGTTAAATCTATAGCGTGCAAAGGTTGAAATGTTCAACCTAATTTAGTGTGACAACCCGTCCCGCGGACTCCACTAGCCCACTGCTAGCTGCCCCAACGGACCGTCCGTGGACCCTGCTAGCCCACCGCTAGCCGTCCCAACGGACCCCAAGCTGGCCCTGCAGGGCATCGATCTTAACCCCTCACTGGACAAATGGAACTATTCATCCAAATCCACAGTAGGTTATTGGTGCGCCAGGCGTTCCTCTAACCCTGGTCCCCACCCTTTAACAACCTTCTCACAGGACAAGCTGTCACCAATTGATCACCAATTCATCTGCAGGTCAATTGGTGACAACTTTTTCTGTGGGAAGGTTGTTCAAGGGTGGGGACCAGGGTTCGAGAAACGCCTGGCGCACCAATAACCTACTGTGGATTTCGATGAATAGTTCCATTTGCCCAGTTAGGGGTTAGGATCGATGCCCTGCAGGGCCAGCTTCGGGCCTATGGGGACTCCACTAGCCTACCGCTAGCTGCCCCAACGGACCGTCCGTGGACCCTTCTAGCCCACTGCTAGCCGTCCCAACGGACCCCAAGCTGGCCCTGCAGGGCATCGATCCTAACCCATCACTGTGGATATCCCAATCCACCAGTAGGTTATTGGTGCGCCAGACGTTCCTCGAACCCTGGTCCCCACCCTTTAACAACCTTCCCACAGGACAAGCTGTCACCAATTGAGCTGTGGTAACTTGACTTGCAGATCAATTGGTGGCAACTTGTCCTGTGGGAAAGTTGTTAAAGGGTGGGGACCAGGGTTCGAGGAACGTCTGGCGCACCAATAACCTACTGGTGGATTGGGATATCCACAGTGATGGGTTAGGATCGATGCCCTGCAGGGCCAGCTTGGGGTCTGTTGGGACGGCTAGCGGTGGGCTAGCAGGGTCCACGGACGGTCCGTTGGGGCAGCTAGCAGTGGGCTAGTGGGGTCCGTGGGACAGGTTGTCACATTTAGAGCCTATAACTATAAACTAGATTTTAACTCGTGGTACACTGCATGCATATAGTTTTATTATTATTTATATTTTATATTCTATTTGTTTGTTAAATATTAGATGTTTTATAAATAGAGAAATAACCAAATTTTCTGGCCACTTGTGCGACTAAATGTTTATATTAATTTTTTAACATGTAATATACTATATGACCATTTGTTTATTATATTTAGTTTGTTTTTTTTAGTGTTTGAGATTTTATTTCGATTTTTAATTATTATAACAAAAAATAAGGGATCTAAATACATAATAAATCATTTATATGATATGATTAAGTCACATTTTTCCTAATGAATTAATTATTTTACACAATTTTAGGTAAAACAAATTGATTTTATATGTCAGATATTATAATATTTATAGTGTTGGTAAATAATAAAATGAAGATTTAACCCGTGTTAGCACATATTTAATAATATTTTATTAATTCCAATATTTCCTTTTTATAACCACATTATATAGTATTTTAAATTTTTCTAATTTTACATATTCATAATATTTTAAATTTTATTAAATATATATTTATATATATATATTAATTATAATATTTAAATAATTAGGAATCGAAGTTCTTCTTACGTTAAGAATCAAAACTCACAGGTTTGAAAAATAAAATGGAAAATATATCATTGTTTATGTCTCTATATAATATTGATTGCTGTTTTTTATTTTTGGTTGGAATGAAATGTAAAATATTTAAGAAACAAAATCTGCAATGATGTTATTTTTGGAAAGTTTTAAGGGATTAAATTTGTAAATAAGTTTTTAAATAAATATAACTTCAATGGTAAAACACCAAATGTACTTTAAAAATGTTAATATAGATTATGCTAGAGAGCCACTAGATGCCTACATTGGAGAAAGATCCAAGAGAGCTTGTCTAAGGACAACCGACTCTACTCACCCTGCTTGAGAAAGCAAGCTAACTCGAGCCAACGACGTTAAACAAGTGCGCTTATTGGGAGGCAACCCATATCTAGTAAGTTTTTATTTTTAGGATTTATTTTCTTTTATTTTTAATATTTCTACATTTTAGTTTCATATTTTTATAAATAAAAAAAAACACAAAAAAATAGAAAATAGAAAAGCCAAAAAGAAGGAAGAAGGAGATTACACACGCTATGACTAGTGGCAAGTACCACCTACTGACCGGCCATGTTCAACCTGACCAAAGCAAGCCGAAGGCGACGGATCAATCACAATCCTCATGTGATCGATGCCGAGAGTCCCCACTAGTTGTACCAACCGTAGCCGATCCCATGTACCATGTCCTATGTCCCATGTACCATGTACCACGTCCAACATTAGCTGCTAATGTTTGTGACCGTACCAACTACTATGTCCGCAACCGTTGACCTGTGTACCGCGAGACAAATCCAAACCCCCACCATCCTACCACCAACCATCACCATTCTTTTACTTAGGTATGTTTTTATTATTTTTATTTATCATTATTATTGATGGTTTTAGGTTTTTGTTTCAAGGAGGATGCATTTAGAGATATATCAAACACAATTCGAATGAACTTAGCCTAGTTCATGCTCAATGTCAAGCAACCAAAGGTACAAACGGTTAGTCACCATATTTTTCCACAGCCGAATTCTAAGACAATTTTTGGGCAACCATAAAATGTCTAAGAGTCGACACAACATCAGTCCATCAAGGTGGCACTGTTCTTAAACCCTACACTTTTCTTTATGATATTTAATCCTCAACTCTTTCTTTTTTCCCAATGAGGACAGTGTGATTTAAGTCTGGGGGGAAGGATGTTCCATCCTATACTAATGCTACTTTCTATTTTGTTGACTTGAGACATTTTTCCACTTTTTACATCAATAATTTTGACGTTTTTATCGAGTCATATTTTTTTTATTGAGTCAAAACTAGTAGGGATTATGATCTTATTCTAACGGTTTATTTGATTTGGATTAATACTTTATGATTCTTGATTATGCTTGACAACAGAACCGAAGTTTGGAAAGACTGTGAGCCGACTCAACAATCCCCAAAGTCCCTATTCGATGGATATTCAGATGATCTAACGTTGTCTCTAAATTTTTATAGGACCTAAACCGGACTTAATTTTCATGCCCTGGGAATTGGTATACATTGGACTAGGTCTCTACATTCAAGCCACACAAGACATTGCACTTCTTTAAAAGTATGTTCCCCTCTCTCTTCCCTTCAATACTCTAAAAAAAGAATAAGGATATAGGTAAAAAAGAAGTGAGCCAAGGGATGTCGAGTAAACCGGTGCATACTTTGGATTTCATGGAAGCCTGTCCAATATAAAAAAAAAAGAGAAGAAAAAGAGCAAGGGATATATAAAAAACATAAAATGATACCCTAGAAAATCAGGGAGAAATAGATTCCTTGAAAGTGAGAAAAGGGAGAGGAAAGCAATTATATGAAGAAAGTCTTGGCTTGAAGAGAGTCGACAAGCCTTTGATCGATTTTCCCTTGGTAAGATTTCACTTTTTATTATTGTTTAATTTATGTAAAGAGATGACAATGGAGATTCTGAAAACTCTAAAGAATTGTGGGATCAAGGAGCGTTGATGATTCTCATGGACGATTACAAATGGAAGTTCCTAATGTCAAGGAGAAGAAGAGTGCAAAGACAATATCCCCAAAGATAAGTGAATTTCCATTATTTTCAAAACCTCTTTTTCCATGACTTTATTTTGATTATTTGCTTGTGGACAAGCAAAGTCTAAGTCTGAGGGAGTTGCTAACATCATTATTTTACTCATTTTAGCTATAGTTTTAATATGCATTTAGAAAGAATTTGATATGATTCCAAGGCTTTAATGCCCATTTTTAATTATTTTAGGTTTCAAGAAGATTTTACAGATTTTATATCAAAAAGGACCAAAAGACAAGAAAAATATGTTTCAGGAAAGAATCAGAGCTTTGCAGTACGGAATACTTTTGAAGAACTTCCAGAACTCACATTTCAAGGTGCTTTGTGTCTATGGAAATCTGGAAGAGTCATCTTTCTCCTCGAAGTGGAATCAAGTCAATCCGTTCAATCATCAGGACGTTATGCCCAATTTACCGAGACGTGTTATAAACCGATGAGAAGATAAGTTTGAAGCCAAGTGGAATTTAATAACGGCCATTTTAGCAACCATCACGGCGGCCCGGCCCGGAGGAGTCACCACGTTCTAGAAGCTTCCTGCACCGCCCCTTGTCATGCACTTAACAATAAAAGACGTTTTTACCCTTACAAAACCCTAAGCTTTCAAAACCTATAAATACTCTTCTAAACCAAGGGTTTCAAGTGTGCAATCATTGGAGCAGCCAAGAGACACGACCAGAGGAGCAGCCAACGACCTAAAAGCTCTCTCTCGTCCCTCTCTCGAAGCCTTGAGATCCACCAACTCTTTCTCTTGTTCGTTTGATACACTAGTTTTCATAAGGAGAAATCTTTACATCTTGTACTTGGTTCTAAGAAGTAATCTCTAAACCTTATTCTTACTATTTATTCTTTTATGTTTATGAATTAATTAAACCTAGCTTTGATGATTCCCTTAAACATGCTAGAGTAGTTTTTTAGTTGGGTTTAAAGGGATAAATCAAAGGGGGGAGATATCTTAGTTTATGTGGCAATTTTTTAGGGTTTGTTAGATTTATATTCTTGTTTATTTTATACTTTAATTCTAAGTCTTTGCTTAATGCTTTAAATTAGCCTCATGAACTAACTATGATCTAAAGTGTGTGTAGGTCGCCAAAAACTTGCATGTGTGTTTGACCTAGCTTAGATGTGTGAGGTGTCATAGGAAGCACATACCACTTACCTATGGAACTTCATGGATTAGAATCAAACCTGTTTTAAATGCTTTGATCTATGTGTCGTTGCCTGCGAAAGTTGAGTCTCAGAGTATAGGGATCTTAGACGGTTAGCTTGTGATCTATAAGTTAACGGTTCATTCGTGTTTCGTAGTCCGAGTTTTAGATAAACAAAGTAACCCTAAACTTTCCTAGATAGATAGATCATTGATCCTCTGCGATTTCCCCTTGATGTCCAACGCTTTTCTTATTTATTTTACTTGTTTTTTATTTACGTTTATTGCTTACTTACCGTGACAACTAAAACCCCCATTTTTATTGAGTCCTAGCCTTACATCTCTTCCGACGGATTCTAATACGATTTCCCCTAGGATTTAACTCTGATGAAGGCTGATAACCGAGTGATAGGTGATGTGGACGGAAGGTGATGATGAACGGATGATTTTGGGTGATGATGTGTGAAGATCGAAGGAAGAAAACAATGGTTTGATGGAGATAGATGTTTAGATGGTTGTATGGAACGAAACAAGTGAAGAATTTCTGTATCACAAAGTGTTTAGAAACCCAGAATTCAAGAACGCATTCAAGAAATCAAATTGAGGAAGAAAGATCAACAATTCGTGTTACAATATCATTCTTCGCTAAAGAACAAAGGAGGCGTGCTATTGGGTTTTATAATCAACCCTAGTCTCGACACTCCAAACAACAGGTAGTTCAAAATAAAACAGCAAGACGTTTTAAGGAAATAAGAAAACAGCAAAACGTCTAGGTGACCTGTAGTAGTACAGAAGTCGCTTGTACTAGTACAGAAGTACATTATTCCCCATTGGTAATGACTTCTAGATAACTCGACGTAGTGATCCATTTGCCTCATTAAAAACCATACTGAGAAAACCCAGTGGGACAAAACTCAGCTATGGGAAAAAGAGTACAAACTTCACACCTAAGTTATCTAGTTATCATTACCGGGTGAAGTCTTCATGGTGGATATGTTGAAGACTTGGATCCTCGGTAAGACGAATGACCCATCAGCTATGAGTGAATGAGCTTCCTTGGCCATCTCCTTAGCTCCTGAACGAGTGATCCTTCCCACGATCTCTGGTTTCTCTGCAGCTTCTGACTCCTGGCTAGCCTCGATCATATCATCCTCCCCCTCTTCAAAAGGATTTGTCCTCAAATCGGAATCTGCATAGTAAGAGAGCAAGTCAGAAACATTGACTGTTGATGATATGGTATACTTACCATGAAGATCAGTCTGATATGCGTTGTCATTGATCCTCCTGATGACTTCCCTGAAAAACAAGTTAGCTACAATAGCAGCATCATTCGTCTTGTGACTTGCAATGAAGTGAGCCATCTTGCTAAACCTATCAACCACAACAAAAATAGAATCTCTACCATCTCTGGTTCGAGGTAAGCCAAGAACAAAATGCATAGAAATATGAGTCCAAGGTTGAGAAGGATTCGGTAGAGGAGTGTACAAGCCGTGAGGCTGTACCTTACCCTTCGCCATTTTGCAGATATGGCACCTAGAACAAACCTTCTCAACGTCTTTCTTCATTTGAGGCCAATAGAAGTGTTCTTGCAGTCCAAGTAGAGTCTCTGACACCTCAAAATGTCAAGCTAGTCCACCTCCGTGAGCTTCTTTGATCAGCATCTCTCTCATGGATCCTCTGGGTATGCACAATCTATCCTTAAAGAACAGATATCCATCCTGCCTATAGTAGTTTTCAAAAGCAAGCTTATGGCATTTGCCATAGCTCTTAGCAAAATCGAGGTCAGTCTCATAAAGTCCTACTAGCTTAGAAGACAAAGTAGAAATGAGAGTGTACCTCCTGGATAATGCATCTGTGACTACATTATCCTTACCTGCACTTGGACTGAGGTTCTCTTTAATGTGTCCCTTGCTCATCAGCTCTTCTTCTTGCTTCTGAAGCTCTTTAGTTTCTACTGGATTGGTGCTGTAAGCTGGTCTGTTCGATAGAGCTGAACCTGGTACCAATTCGATCTGATGCTTTATCCTGCGTAGTGGCTGCGAGCCTGGAGATATCTCTTCTGGAAACTCATCCTTGTACGCCTCTATAACCTCTATGATCTCGCGTGGAAGCTCTTCTGCTGGCTTAGTGCTGGTGAGTGTCTCTTTATACCCAAACTTGAATGTGGTCATCTCTGGCTCAAATAGCTTGTTGAACTCGCTGTGATTGATGTACAGGCTGTGAGACACTTTCTCTGTATCCTTGCGGTTCATGTGAAGCTGGTCCTTGTAGATTTCGCTGGGTGTAAGTGGTAGAAGAGTGACCTTGCGTCCTTTGAACTCAAATGACTGCTTGTTGGTGTAGCCATCTTGAAACACTCTTCTGTCGAACTGCCATGGTCTTCCCAACAGAATATGACTTGATTTCATCGGAATCACATCACATAACAGCTCATCCTCATACTTCCCAATCGCTAGTTTCACCATCACTTGCTGCGTGACTGTTAAAGCTCCCTTGTTGTTCAACCACTGTAGCTGATAAGGCCTTGGATGTGAAGTGGTCTTGAGGTTAAGCTTCTGTACCATCTCTTCACTAGCTGCATTAGTACAGCTACCACCATCTACGATCAAGGTGCAGACCTTGTCTTGAACCATACACCTGGTGTGAAATAGGTTCTCACGCTGACCTCTATCATCTGGATGCATCTAAACACTTAAAGCTCTGCGTGCTACTAACATCTCTCCCATGACTGCGGGTTCTCCTTCTTCATCTAGTTCAGGCTCTGGTTCACTTTCTTAACTGTCTACTGGCACAATCTCTCCTCCTTCTTGAAGAAGAAACATCTTCTTGTTAGAACAGTCTTTGGAATAATGTCCCATTCCTTGGCATTTGAAACACCTGATATGACTTGTAGAGGTGCTACTCTTGGACTTATAATCAATCTTAACTTCCTCTTTGACTGTGGTTGTCACGGGTTTGCTGTCCTTGGTGAAGGCGGGTTTACTGAACTCTCTCGGCTTGGACATGTCAGGCGTAGATGTAGACCTCATTCCCTTTCTCTTGATCTGCGATTCAATCAACTCTGCCTTATGTACCATTTCTTGCACATCTTCATAATTCTGCAGCTCTATCTTGTCTTGAATCTCTCTGTTCAATCCTCCAAGAAACCTAGACATAACCATGTCTTCACTCTCCCTCAGATCAGCCCTGATCATAAGCGTTTCCAGCTCTTGATAGTAGTCTCTAACAGACTTAGTGCCTTGGATGAGACGCCTAAGCTTGTTAAGAATCTCCCTCTGATAGTGTGTAGGCACAAATTTCTTTCTCATCTGCGTGACTAACTGTTCCCATGTAGTGATAGCAGGTTCTCTCTGTCGATGTCTAGTAAGTCCCAGCTGCTCCCACCACAACAAAGCATAGCCATTGAATTCGGATATGGCTATCTTCACCTTGTTCAGCTCATAAGTACCTTGAACCTGAAAGTTAGATTCCATCTTCCTCTCCCAGTCTAGATAAGTCTCTGGATCATTGGTACCATGAAAAGAAGGATACTGAATCTTGAGATTTTTCAGCTGCTGCCTCAAAGGATCATAATCCCTGCCTCAAAGGATCAGATACTGTTTCGGTTTCTCCTCATTGTCTCTTGACTATGATCTGAAACTTCTTCTTCTTCAGAATATTCTCTATCTGACTCAATATATACTCGATGCCCAGCTACTTGTTCAACTTGTTGTGGGCGTATATGATCTCTACCGGTTCTGCGTTGCTCTCTTTCTGTACCCTGAGTGCTTCTCCTCTGATTGAAACAAGTCTCTCTCCCCCCAGTAAGTGTATTAACTGTTCTGATCCGTGTGTGCTTGGAAGAGACTCCAACGTGTGCCTTTCCTTTAGCTAAACGATGGGCTTCATTAGGACTAGGCGGGTCTGAAGAACTCTGTTCTGAAGCACTAGATGCTTGAGCTATGTCTTTGAACTGTTTCTCAAACTTGTTACTGAGCTGCTCCATCTGTTGCTGAAACTGAGTAGACATTATCTTGTTTGCTTCTGCTATTTGCTTAGACATGGCTTGGTTCAAAGCTTCCATAGCTTCTGGAGAAAGCTCCATTGTACCTGCAAATTAAAGAAGAAACTCGCAGTAACTTGTTCTTTGAATGAGAAAAACGAAAATAAACTCTAAGACTC
Source organism: Camelina sativa (assembly GCF_000633955.1). NCBI lineage: Eukaryota > Viridiplantae > Streptophyta > Magnoliopsida > Brassicales > Brassicaceae > Camelina > Camelina sativa. The sequence goes on from NC_025704.1 coordinate 17,283,701, forward strand.
TGAATTTTAAACAAGAAAACACGACTTGCAGACCTAATGTCGAACAAGACTATAAGAAAGAAATCGAACAATACCAAACCCTACAGCTAACAAACTCAAAATAACTAAACCCTATTTGCAGTCTAATTTCGAAACAACACAAAACTAACTCCTAAACTCAAACGAATCAACAAAAAAACTAAACCCTATTCGATCTAGACACAAACGAATCAACAAAAACAAACCCTAAAACTAAACAAACGAATTTTAAGCAACAAAAACGAGATTAGGGTTTCAGAATCGCTTAGCCTTGGCACAGAGTTGGCTCTGATACCACATAATACGATTTCCCCTAGGATTTAACTCTGATGAAGGCTGATAACCGAGTGATAGGTGATGTGGACGGAAGGTGATGATGAACGGATGATTTTGGGTGATGATGTGTGAAGATCGAAGGAATAAAACAATGGTGTGATGGAGATAGATGTTTAGGTGGTTGTATGGAATGAAACAAGTGAAGAATTTCTGTATCACAAAGTGTTTAGAAACCCAGAATTCAAGAACGCATTCAAGAAATCAAATTGAGGAAGAAAGATCAACAATTCGT
>NC_025704.1:17284806-17287576 GCF_000633955.1 Camelina sativa
GAAGGAAGAAAACAATGGTTTGATGGAGATAGATGTTTAGGTGGTTGTATGGAACGAAACAAGTGAAGAGTTTCTGTATCACAAAGTGTTTAGAAACCCAGAATTCAAGAACGCATTCAAGAAATCAAATTGAGGAAGAAAGATCAACAATTCGTGTTACAACATCATTCTTCGCTAAAGAACAAAGGAGGCGTGCTATTGGGTTTTATAATCAACCCTAGTCTCGACACTCCAAACAACAGGTAGTTCAAAATAAAACAGCAAGACGTTTTAAGGAAATAAGAAAACAGCAAAACGTCTAGGTGACCTGTAGTAGTACAGAAGTCGCTTGTACTAGTACAGAAGTACATTATTCCCCATTGGTAATGACTTCTAGATTACTCGACGTAGTGATCCATTTGCCTCATTAAAAACCATACTGAGAAAACCCAGTGGGACAAAACTCAGCTATGGGAAAAAGAGTACAAACTTCACACCTAAGTTATCTAGTTATCATTACTGGGTGAAGTTTTCATGGTGGATATGTTGAAGACTTGGATCCTCGGTAAGTCGAATGACCCATCAGCTATGAGTGAATGAGCTTCCTTGGCCATCTCCTTAGCTCCTGAACGAGTGATCCTTTCCACGATCTCTGGTTTCTCTGCAGCTTCTGACTCCTGGCTAGCCACGATCATATCAGATTCTCTAAACAACAACTCTTTCTCTGTGGGATCGATCCTTAAATACTTCAACCGATTAACTGTGCACTTGCAGTAGTCATGTGATCTTTTAAGGTAAAAGATTTTGAAGCGAAATTTCACACACATCAATGTCCCACTTCTTCTCTAGAATGGGTAAACTCTACAATAAGCCAATCGGAACCTAATGCTCAGCCTTCACTAACTGGCAAACATCATATTCCGCGGCCCAATCAGCTACATCCTTCTTCATCCCGACCCAATGATAATACTGCTTGAGGTCACGATATATCTTAGTCACTCCTGGAAGAATAGAAAACATATTCGCATGAGCCTATCTCAGAATCTTCTACCTCAACTCCTCATCTTTAGGTACACAAATCCGTACATGCATAAATATGGTACCATTAGCGGAGACATGATACTCCAAACCAACGTCCCTAGAGGCATTCACTAGTCCATCATCCCTCTCATGTGCCAACCAAACTCTACTCAAAAGATCGATTTGGTCTGATGCCTCTAATCCCAAAGGCTCCTGTGAAATAGCACACAACCTCAATGCACTATCTCACCCACCAGAGATTCCATATCTGGCTCCTGGGCCGAAGCCGTCTGCTTACGACTTAGAGCATCTACAACCAAGTTAGCTTTACCAGGGTGAAAAGCTATCTCTAGATCATAATTTGCCACCAACTTTATCCACTGCCTCTGCCTCAAATTTAGCTGAGGCTGAGTGAAAATGTATTTTAAGCTCTTATGATCTGTAAACACATGTACCTTCCAGCCATAAAGATAAGACCTCTAAATCTTTAGGGCAAAAACCATAGTAGTCATCTCCAAGTCATGGGTAGGATAACTGTCCAAATGCTTCTGCAACTGCTTTAACGCGTAGGCAATAACCTTCCTATGTTTCATCAACACACACCCCAAGCCAACTCTAGAAGCATTTGTATAAACCACATAACACTCACTCTGCTCTGTCAATGCCTAGGAAACTCCTGATCTTCGTGGGCTATACATACAACCATCAAAAATTAAACCATGAAAAGGACAAGCATCCAGCCGCCTGCTGAGTAATGGTGTCGACCGACAATGATCACCTGATATCCACCTTCCAACGAGTCCAAGGCTCTCCTAGAGGCCATTTCAACTCATAAAACCACAAAACTAAGCAACCAAGCAAGAAAAGACAATCAACCCACTCCCAAAAACAAAGAAATTAAAGATCTTAGCTTAGATAAGCCATGGTCATGCACCCACCTATCCAACAAGAAGTTTCTGACTAACAATGACGAATTCAATACCACAACAAGCCTCCCAACACATCTTTAGCCTTAGATCTTCACTCAACGGGACAAATCTGTCTAAAAACGGCTTAGAACTCTCAGGAAACTCACATAAACTATTTATCTCTTCTCAAACTCTCTGGAAAACGAAAAAAGGCTAAAAAAATAAGGACATCGGGTTTCTTCCTTAAATACTCGAGCCCTAGAGTTTTCCCACTAAACCAAACCAAACCAAAGATATTAGAAATAACTCGAGCACTAACCGAATAGTGGTGTCAACAAACACCCTTTCTTGGTGTATACCCACCCAAACCAAAAATTTGGTTCGCCTGTATTAGATGAAAATGCTTGAGGTTTTTTTAGTTAGAAAAATGAAATGTATCGATTAATTTGGTTAACAAAATAAATAACTGAAATCTGATAACCGAACCGAATCGAACCATTATTTAGTTGGTATCTTCCGTCATCTCTCTCTCCCTCTGTACCATCCGTCAATCGAATCAATTTGCTTTCTCTCTCTCTCTCTCTCTCTCTCTCTCTCTTCTTGTCATTCCTCTGCAGGTAAAGGCTTCGTTGAATCTTCTTCCTCTTTATTATGTCTTTCTTTATTAGATCTCAAAAGTAGAGTGATTGATTAACCCTAATTAATCAATGTTCTTGGATAATACACTTTCACCTAATGATTGATTGAGATTATCACCACCGGATCTGATTACTGCCGTCTGTCTGTGAATTACAAGAAAGTAAAATAAAACCCTAATTTTGCTGCAGGGTCGTTTTAGTTCTTCTTGATTTTTAGTATTTGAT
>NC_025704.1:17294153-17296802 GCF_000633955.1 Camelina sativa
TTTTTTTTTTTTTTTTTTTTTTAATAACTTTTGCAGTTGAAAACGACGATTCGATCTTTGCTTCTTTGGGCAAATAAGAGATGCAGGTAGTAGTTTTTTTTTTTTTTTCTGTTATGAATTTCACTATGATAATAACTAGGGTTGTCTGAGAATTAATTTTTTTTGGCTAAAAGTGATTGATTGATTGATTGATTGATGTGGTCTTGTAAAAATAGGCATCATCACGAGCGAGACTGTTTAAGGAATACAAAGAAGTTCAGCGTGAGAAAGTAGCTGATCCAGATATTCAATTGGTGTGTGACGATACCAACATTTTCAAATGGACCGCTCTTATCAAGGTTTTTTTTTTTTATAATCAAAACACTCCATTTTTTTTTTATTGCTNCAGTGAAAACGATGCTGTTTTTTTGTAATCTCTTTGCTACAAACGTTTTTTTACATTCTTTGGATTTTGTAGACAGGGGAAATATGCCTCGACATACTCAAGAATGCGTGGAGTCCTGCTTGGACGCTTCAGTCCGTGTGTAGAGCCATCATAGCATTGATGGCTCATCCTGAACCGGACAGTCCTCTTAACTGCGACTCAGGTGAAAACAAACAACAAAAAGAATATGCAACTGCCTTTTAGTGTAACTACAAATAATATGACACTTATGTTTTCGTTGTTGCTATTGAAGGTAATCTTCTTAGATCTGGGGATGTGAGAGGGTTCAATTCAATGGCAAGCATGTACACACGCCTCGCCGCTATGCCTAAAAAAGGATGATACTCTCTCTCTTTTCGATTTCGTTAATGATAATGATTTGCAACAAGTGAATTTCAGTTTACAAGCAGAGATGTTTCTTCTTCTTATTATTAGTTTACAATTTTACCAATATTACAATTGGACATGTCATGTCCACCGGTTTATTTAAGGAATTTGTCAAACCAGTCTGATGACTCTTTGATCATATAACTCGTCACTTCGTGTCCAACTCCATCTTCTGCTTTGAACTGCTCTCAAGAAACATCAAAAAGTCTATTTCCTTAATTTCTCTATCTGGTACAACTATATATAAGATTAGATCAATGATGATATACGTACCTTAAAATTTCCAGAAGAACCAGTTTCCTTATACGCCTTCTCAGCTCTCTTTAAAGGAACTTCTAGTCCGCCAAGAGGGCACCGAGGATCCTTGGCACCTGCATATGAAAATCCGGAAAAAAAAAACTTGTAAGTGTGTCAGATAGATAATGAGCATATACATATCGATTGTGCTGACCGTTAAGGATGTAAAGAGGCCGTGGAGCAATCACTGGTAATGAGTAAGGTGAGTCAAACTTAGAAGCTAGTCCAGGAGCTATTCTGTTCCACACCTGTTTTAAGTCAATCAAATACTTGTCAACTGTATATTTGAGTCGCAGTCCGAATTCCTAGTCATTTTCAAGCTTCTTTACCTTTTCGACTACTTCTTTGTCGATTACACTCTTTCCCAGATCAATCCTTGCTTCTGAAACCATAGAAAGCAAAGGAATTATAATTCTCATACTCAAGTATATATTGAATCTTTTAGTAAGTTTTTTTTTCAAAATCTGACCTTCAAATAAAGGTTTTATACTGTTGACTCTTGCTTCCCACTCATCATTGTCTATTGCCCATCTAAATCCCTGCCCAACATTCAAAAGTTTTTTGAATTAGGAAACCTTATCCTCTTACAAGCAAAAGAAAAGGTCTCTCATAGTTGCTATGTTGTTTAAGAAAGAGTAGTAATGATGATATTTGCACCTGGACACCGATTAAAGGGACAGCCACGGAATAGCGTGTGTCAGCTGCAGCAGCAAACCAAGCATGCATCCCTGTACATATTGGTTTTCACAATGAACAAAAAATTAGTATATATGAACTTACTACTATTACTACAACAAATCAAGCAACTCATCAGTTTGTTATATGACTGACCTCCTAGCGAAATGCCAGTGATTCCTATCCTTTTTGGGTCTATATCATCCCTCTTAGTAAGATATTCAGCTAGTTTGATCAAATCCCAAACCTAAGAAAAGACCAAAAAAAAATAAAAATCAAATAGATGCAGTAAGATCGATGTTTTATACTCTAAAAGTGAAACCAGAAAATGAAAGCTAAAAAGAGGCAATGGGGAGTTTTTTACAGTATCAAAGATAAAAGGCATTGTGTTTCCATTTTTCCAAGATGATATAAGAGCCTGCATTGTAATTTACACCCATATCAGAACTCAAAAGAGAAGAAAAATAAAAAAAGGTCATATATAATGAATTTGTAACAAACATCATTATATGCAGTTTTGCAGTTGTAAGCGCGTTCCCCGTGGTAGCGAGAGTCTAAACCGATGGCTACATATCCCCTCGAAGCATATGCCTAAGTAGAAATAAAACATATATATATATATATATAATCAAAACATTCTTTGTTGATTAATTAAGAAGAAATCAAAAAGTTAACAATGATGATGTTACTTCGAGCCATGGCCTTAACCATTCTTTGTTTGTGTTTGTGCCGTGCATAAACACAATCGCTGGCCTTCTTTGTTCACTTGTCTTCTTCAAGCTTAAAATAAGCAAAGGCAATCTCCCTTGCTCTGCATCCTTTATATTCCCCATTACAAATAGAATACAATTTTTTTTTTTTTTTTT
>NC_025704.1:17297475-17302784 GCF_000633955.1 Camelina sativa
AAAAAAAAAAAAAAAAAAAAAAAAAAGGATTGAACATCATCTCACTTCTGTAGATGGAACATCGGATTGAAAGAGAGGGTTCTCGACAGAATTCGAATAATCCACCATTAGTGGAACTATAGATATTAAGATTTAAAGGAAGATTAATTAATATATGTGATTATGAGATCGGGAAAAAATTAGAAGAAACATTAGTAATAATAAATCACCTTCAGGAGATCGTCGACTCAGGAGAACACGAAGGAACTCCGATCTAAACACTTGGGCTTGAGAATCCATAACGCCGTTTCCGGTGGTGGTGATCGGTGGTGGGAGAAAAAGATTCGGTGTTCTGTTTTCGTTACTCAAAATTAATGTCAACGGCATGCAAATTTGCACAATTAGCTACCTCCTTGCTTCTTCTTGATGACGTGTTTTGGTAAACTTTTAAAATACCTTTTGGTTTTTTTCTTTGTTAATGATTAAAAACACTTTTGATTTTGTCATCACATTTTGGATTTTTGCATTTTGGTTTTTATTCGATTTCTATTACACAGAAGTTATACGAAATGTTTTTTTTAGCATCCCCAAAAAAAATTACATGAGTTCTTAGTTTTATTTACTACAAAATTGTATGTAACACATATGTACTCAATTTATAATCTATATACGAAATATTTTTAAAAATACTCAAGTCTTTTAATATTCAAGTGAGAATACCTTCCACCAACTGGCATGGGAGAGGAACCTTTGTTTCCTAGGATTATATGGGCGATCTGGACAGCAAGAGACAAAAACATCTTTAACAATCGACAGCTACAACTTTGTGATGAAGCCATCATCAGTGCCTGCGTCTAGATGGAAATAAAAGAACTACAACCACAGAGTCAAACACCAATGAGCATAGTGACTTTTCTACTTGGCTCTCGATTGAACCAGACAAAATAAGAGATACCACAATGCGGCTTGGAGATAAAAGACGTAGATAAGATCAGATCAGATCGCTCTAACTCTAAGCAAAGTCTTCTCTGCTAAATTAGGTATCAGAAATTTATTAGCATTAATGGGAAGTTCACTATATGCACCCACAAAACACACACACACACAAGGGTGCTGCTAAATCACTTATATATATACTTAAATGATGAAAAAATGAAAAGTCTCTTTCAGCCTTATCAGTTTCATCATTGATTCGGGACGTGCACTTATTACTGTGTTTAAACTACTTTCATATACAAGGCCAACCAAAAAAAAAAAAAGATGGATCTTCAGTTATGTAGTATAGACCTAATTTTGCTTGCTTAAAGCCTGAAATTGAGAAAGATAGATAAGTTAACGTTGGTCAACAAATATGATAACAACTGTTGCGTTTTGCCGTTATGTAGATCACCAAATCCAACTTTACAATTCTCAATCCTTAATTTTGTCATCACAAAGCTCAAACGCTATATTTCATATATCTCAAACGCTAAAGATTTATCCTAAGGAACCAAAAATTCCCTTCGAAGTGTATAGAATGCTGACGTCTAAGAGATCCGAGGTACAAGAGAGAGGCTGAGAAAATTACATGGACTCTTGAACGATTTCCTCGGTTACATCGATAACATCCTCAAACTCAACTTCTTTGGCTTCATACTCATCTTCTTCCACATCACTAACTTCACCATCCCGAAGATTTTGCCTCGCGAGTTTCTCCTCTTCATGAAGAGACTTCCACTGCATCACCCACTTCTCCCATTCTTCCTTCAGTGCCTTCCTCTTCTCTCTGTCTTGTTCGCTCAACAGCAACGACACGTCCTGATCCTCTGCCTCGTACTTCTTGCTGTACTTCTTCAGGTCCTTTGCTATCTCTTCTTCCTTCTCCGCAGTCAAGAATGATGGCGGTCTTGGACGCCAAGCCAACTGTTAAACCATACACAAACGTTTTTTTAGACATCGAAATGGATGATACTTGCTTGAGACCGAGTTTCTTTTTGTTACAGACCTGGAAGAAATGATCCTTCAGTGTTCGGTAAAGCAAATTCCCGTTGAAAGACCATATGGTGAACCCATTCTCCATCTCGTGGACTGATGTCACTGCAGTTGCAACGTACCTTTGGAAATAAAAAAAAGACCGAACCGCATCAGAGATTGGAACAAATAGAAACAACCAATGGACTGGTTTAGTTTTAAGACAGTAGTACCTTCCAGTTGGGTCCCATTCGATTTCCGTGGCCATGAAGTGTTCGGCTGTGGCCATTGTCTCGAGCTCATCCACGTTGAAGAATTCAAGCTGGCCATTGAATCCCTTTAACCCAGCAAGAATGATGTACTTGCCAGTGGGGGACCAGAAGAGGGCATTGGCTTGTTTGGCCTTCAAAGTTGCGAGCTTTGAAACCCTTCCAGTGTTTTGTGCAGTCTTCATTGTGTAGAAACTGACATCTGGTCTTGGTTGGTCACCATGAATCACAGCAAACCTGTGACCCTTGGGCTCCCACGCGAAAGCAATGATCTTGTCATTCTTGTTGTCCAGCTCAAGAACCTCAATGGGAATATCCCTCTCTTTGATACGGAAAAGCTCAAATCCAGAGTATATGCTCTTCTTAGTTTTTGTGTATCGATCAACCTTGACAGCAAGATACTCTCCACTACTCTGCCAGTACATCTTGCAGTCGCTCACACTGAAGAGATTCTTCTGCCTCAACTCCACCTTGCTCGGGATTTGGATTAGAGCAACCTGAAGAAAGACATGTAAATACAAAACAACTGGCAGAAAACTGAAGCAAATTGAGGATTCAGGGAAATAATAGAAACATACCTTGGCAGGTTGGTTTCCACCACCTTGTTCAGGAACAAACAATGAAAGGATAGAATCAGTAGGAGACCAGCAGATATCCACAACATTATCGACCTTAATGGATTTCTTGTCTATTAAGCTGAAAGTCTCAGTCTCATAGACAGAGATAGTGTTTTTGCTAAGCTTGGCAAAGTATTTATCATCATTTCCACCAGCCCATCTGCAGAAAAAGTTTACGAGATATCAACAAATGTGCACAATAGTTGAATAGAGAAAGGACATTGACATGCAGTTGAAGATATTACCTGAAAACAGGCCAAGAGGCACCAGCAACACCACCAGGTCCTCCAATTGAAAACTCATCAGCACTACCCTTGAAATCTCTCATCATCCTCCCGGTCCTCACATCAAAGACCTTAATCTCTACTTTCTGAGAGTTTGACAGAAATCAGAATCCTTTGTATAGAAATGATATACAAATAAAAGTTGGAAAGAACAGAAGCAAAGATGCACTCACACTTGCATCTCGTGGGTTGCTTGGTTCTTGGCTATGGTAAGTTACCAGATATTTCTCACCTGGCGAGAAGTCAACTAGTTTTACCTAAAACGGAATCAACAAATTAAAACATGTCAATTTTCAGGCCAACAGAGGAAAAACAAAGCTAATACGTAGCGATTAAAAGGATTGTCAAACCATAGAATGCTGATAACGCATGAGACGCGTGAATGTATCAGCACCACCCCAAACAGCTGCTCCTTGCTTGTGAAGTGTCACAAGGTATGTACCTAGAGGAGACCACTGCACATAACTCTCTGTCCAATACTGCATAGGAGGAGAACATCATTAAGTCAAAAAATGGATACACACAGGAAAATGTAACATTGCTCTAAACAGTCAATTAACAAATAATGGATATACACAGGAAATGTAAGTAACTTACAGGACGCTTATGAACAGGTTCAGGCTTCTTCTGCCTAGGATCATTCCAGTAAACTTCAGTATCAGCGCCATGACGAATGACTAGCTGGTCCCGGGCTTTCTCATCAGTAAGCCATTTTTGATAATTTTCCTGAGAAAACAAACACCATATAAATAACGAGAACAAGCACCTCAATAAAGAAACAAACATGCAACAAGATTTACGCAACTTTTAATTATTGGTTAGTATACATACAATGCGTATACAAATCCTAACTCTAATGCAGCTGGCGAACACACGAAATTCACTGAATAAAACCAGCAAATAACCAGCACAGACGCAGAGGAAGTTATTCAAAGACAATGATTCAAGGTAGCAAGGAGTAGAGTATATGATGAAAACTACACATACCGCAGGGGAATAAGGCCTGGCCTGAGGAGGCTCCCACTCCTCCTTCACATTCATCAACCTGTCGAAATCATCAAACTTGTTTACATCAAAGATATGAGACTTGTCCAGCTTGTAGCCATGAGTCTTTTCCTTAGCATTTTGCGCTTCCTGCAAGATTGAGAAACAAACTCTTTTTAAGTAGACGACCCTATTGAAACATACGAGGCCTACACAGAGATAGAGACACCTAAGCTAAATTAACTAAGCTGCTCATAGTTAGTAAAATAACCTGAGCGGTATTGAACTCAATAAAACAGTAGCCCAATGTTTTGGTATCGGGTCCAACGGGCATCCACAGTCCATTCTCCCTGATCACACCTAACTGGTTGTAAATTTTCTTGACAACACCTTCAAGTTTCTCATACTTCTCTCTGAGAACATCAGGGAGGTGATCTACTACGATTATGTTACCGAATCCAGTGTCGAATTCTGACTGATCATCGTGGTATACTGCTTCATCATCACTACCAATCCACCAAAGATTCCAAAGAAAAAAGAAAAACAAAAAACTCAGTTCCGTTGTTCGTACATTCTACAATAAACCAGGACGCATAGATCTATTGAGAAAAAATCTCACCTCGCGATCCCAAAATCGTCTCCAGGGGGAAGTTGGATGGAATCGAGATTAATCTCAGACCAATTAATCCCTAACTGAGCCGCTCGGCCATCTATATCAACGGCCGCAACCATGATTTCAACAACTTAGATCCAAGACTCTGTGCGCTTTGAGGAAGAAGAAGAAGAAGTGAAGAAAGTGAGAGCCTAGGGTTTTTATAGTTTTGACAGTGTTAAGCCGATGACGAAGACGGAGGAAGACTGAATATTTTCCCCGGACGGGTCGGGACATGTAATTGGTTGGACCTATATTATTCCAAAGCCCATTAACAATAATACAGCGACGAAAAGCCCATTATGCTCTGTTGATTCCTTTGACGATACATCATACAGTAGAACCTCTATAAATTAATAAAGTCGGGACCATAAAATTTTATTAATTTATAGAGGTTTTAATTTATCGATAAATTAATAATTATTAATTTATCGATAAATTAATATTTTATTAATTTATGAAGAGACTTTTAATTTTCATAATTTTGAAAATTTTATATTACAAAATAAGATACTTTTGTTGTCAATTCATATTTTAAAATTTTGTTCTTAATTTATAATCTTGTTTATCGTAA
>NC_025704.1:17303978-17351320 GCF_000633955.1 Camelina sativa
ATTCATATTTTAAAATTTTGTTCTTAATTTATAATCTTGTTTATCGTAATTGCTAAGTTGAGTTTAGTTAAAAATGATAAATATTAGAAGCTTAGAGTTTATAAGAAATTGCTACTAGTATCATTCATGTTAATGATGAAGTCGAATAAGATATTGTGGTAATTTTAAAACTAATTACATATAAAGAATCAATTATCGCATTTAGAAATATTCAGAATTTTTGGATGCGATTTGAAAAGACAACAATGAAAAAAAATTAGAGATGAGCTCCAAAAAGAATGCAAATTCAAGAATATGCAAACAACAATAGAGTTATCTTTCACTAGATTTTCTTATATATATATATATATGGGAGATTCTCATAAATAACACCATTTTGAGTTTTTCTTCCAATACTAGCACACACTCTTGAATGTTCCAAAACTAGCACAAAATTATATATCTTTAATTTTGGAAAATTTAAATTATTAAATATAATTGTCCTCTTATCTCGATTTTGTCATTTCACCTTTGTCTTTTCTTCTTCTTTTTGAGTTTCTATTTTCACATATCGTTTTCTCAGATTTTGACCCTTTAATTTGGCTTTGTTCTTCTTCCTCGTATAGTAGAAGAACATCACAAAAACTGGGTTTTTTTTCTTTCTTTCTGTAAATTCTCAGATTTTGACCCTTTAATTTGGCTTTGTTCTTCTTCCTCGTATAGTAGAAAAACATCACAAAAACTGGGTTTTTTTTCTCTTTCTTTCTGTAAATTCTGAAGAGATCCTTCACGGATTTGATCTGTTTAAACTATATAAAGTCTTGATTTTTATAAATCAGCTAAAAAAAGAAGTCGCGGTTTAGAGTTTATGGTTTGACTAGGAAAAAACAAATCATACTGAAATAGGTTGTGAGGTTTCCAAGTTATATGCATTTTGTTGGGTATTAGAACCTGAAGGATCTAATCATGGAGTCACAGGGTTAGGTAAAGAACGTATCTTTTTTTTTTTTTTTTTTCGGGTTTGTTTTGTTTCTGTATGATTGAATTGGATTTTTGTTTTTGTTTCTTTAGATGAGGATAGGAGAGGTGAAGGGAATGATTTGCCTCAGTTTCGTGAATTCTCAATTGAGACGTTAAGGAACGCTACATCAGGATTTGCTGCAGAGAATATAGTTTCAGAGCATGGTGAAAAAGCTCCAAATGTTGTGTATAAAGGGAAATTGGAAAATCAAAGACGTATTGCTGTTAAAAGGTTTAATAGGAAAGCTTGGCCTGATTCTTGTCAGTTTCTGGTAATAATTAGCCTTTGTTCTTTGAATTTTGCTTTATAAAGTCTTTTTTACCTTTTTTATATGTCAATCTGAATCTCTTCTAAGTTTGTTCTTTGTATAGGAGGAAGCTAGAGCTGTTGGTCAGTTAAGGAACTATAGAATGGCAAATCTTCTTGGATGTTGTTATGAAGGTGAAGAGAGACTTCTTGTTGCTGAGTATAATATGTTGTCATCCTTAATGTATTGTTTATTGTTTGTTGCTTGTGTATTGATGTGTTCCTTAGTCACAGTTGAAAATTCAGGAAGCATTGTTGAAAATTCAAGAAGCATTGTTGAAAATTCAGAAAGACTTTCCTGAAACATATTCTCAGTTTTCATTTTTATTGTAGGAAATGGGGATTGAAGATTTCTCGAAGCTACGTGGTGTACACAAGATGCATGTATGTTTTAGATATCTTTAAGGAGTGTGTTGACATTTAATAGGACTATGTTCCTTTATCTAGTTTTACTTTGTATGTTGTTTAGACATCAATGTTGTTTGGGAAACCTTTTAACATTGTTTTGGTACTTTTATATTGTTTCTACATCATAACACTGTCACATGTTTCTGTTAGCACTTTGATTTTACTGTGATTGAACTTCAAGAAGGATTCTATGGAAATTAAGGAAGGACTGTATGAAATTCGGGAAGGATTCCATGAAATTTATGAAGGTCTCTTTGAACTTTATGAAAAAGTTTGAATTTCCTAACATCAGAATGTGTACAAATGTGAAATCATTACCCCTCACTAATGGAGTAAATTACTCCAAATATTCTACTAATATCTGACACACTGAAGTAAAACACACAAAAATAGAGATTGAGAAACATATTTATTCAAATTGGGAAGGATTCAATAATATTCAGGAATGAGTCCTTGAAATTCATGATAGTTTTCATAAAAATTCAAAAACTCATTTACTTTAATTTAGGAAAGATTTCTTAACATTTAGGAAGCTTCCTTGAAGTTTAGGAAGGTTTTCCTAAATGTTTAGAAATCCCTGACTAGAACCAGATGACACTCCATGACTGTACTCCGCCTCTACACTAATAGCCCACTCCATAACCGACGAACTACAAGCCGAAAAGCCGCAGAAATCAAAATCAAAGATGACTACAAACTTCTCTCACTCTTAAAAAATCTCTTAGTCATCTTCCTCCACTCAACAACCAATTGTATACATCCATAGAGATCTGAACATGAACTCCATTGATTTCAACCTAAGAACAGATGATATCAGTTTCAATTGAACACATACTTCAATCAAAGTAGAATAGAAATATTCATTTCACAGCAGAAGCATTTTTTCCCCATTCTAGGCAAAAGCAGAAAAAAACTTTATAAAACCTCAAAATTGGTTTGATGGTTTCAATAATAGAAAAGAACGAAGAGAGATAAGAGATGCAGATAGAGATTGATATCTCTCTGATGGAGAAATTGGGTTAGAGAAAATTAAAGGAATTCATCATCAATTCGCAAAGAAACGATGCACAGATGAAGATAATGACGGAGATCACCGATGCACAAATGAAGACGATGACGCAGATTAACGATGCTGGAGGAAGTCTGAAATTGACTATGCCAGAAGAAGTTTGAAATTGACTATGCCAAATGAAGATATATAACTCAGATCGGATGCTCACCTTCACCGGCGATAACCACCGTCATCGTCCCATCAACAAATCGATAACTAAGTAAATAGCAAATAAAAATATTTTGATATTTGATGTAAAAACAGAAACTATTAATTTGTTATTTAAAATAAAATATACATAAATGCTAGTTTTGGAAAATGAGAGAGTATGTGCTAACTTTGGAAAAAAAAATTTAAAGTAGTGCTATTATGATATTGATGGGACCATGTTTTTACATAGAATTTTCAAAAAAATTATTATCTTATTAATTTATGGAAATATGTCATTTTTTACATCGGCCCAACTCGGGACCAAAAGAATTTATTAATTTATAGCGAGTATTAATTTAAAGAGTATTAATTTATAGAGGTTATACTGTACATGTTTTTTTACAAAGCTAGGTGACAATTTTAAAACCTTCATACTATTTTTAAATTATGAATTAAAAAAAATAGAAAAAATGAGTTAGATCCTAAAGTTTTTTGTCAGAAATTTCCCCCTAAGCATTATTATTACCCCCAAAAACTAATTTGAGTCTAGATGGCTTTGCTCTTCATCATCTGGTTCCTTTCAACTTGGATTTGTGTCGGCTTTGGTATTTCTTCCTGCATAACACAAATCTCTTGAATTAGCACATCATCTACGAGACTACAAGGAGTCAAGGATACGATATTAAGCTATAAAAGCAAAGCTTACCATTTAAGCTCCCACGGTTTGAGAGTTGAATGAGATAGTCCCTAAAGCTTGACAAGATCTGTCGTTCTTGTTCTAAGTAAACCTCCGAGCTTGTGTCTGTGTCTTCTTTCTCTTGGCTTGTTTTCACTCTGGCAAACGTATCTTTCTCTGAGCCGATCTCATGTTCTTCGTCACACATCAATGCACGTGTTGCTGGAGATAAAGGCTTCTCTTCTATTCTATTAGTATCAAGGACACAATCTGGAGAGTCGTTGATAACATTAGCACCTCTTTGGGCTGGATCACGTGAAGGATCTTTCCTTTTGTTTGTTTCACATTTGGCACCTGAAACACCACATCAGACATTCTCTTAACAAATGATCTGAGGAACATATCCTCCTTACATATAACTGCATGATATATGTACCTGATAATTTATTTGCCACATCCACTGATTTTGAGACCAAAAGCGAACATAGCTCTCTGACATGATGTGGTTGGATAATATTTGACAGAGAAGACCTATAGAAACCAAAACATTCAGGTCTCACGGTAGTTTCCAATGGGCAAAATCATAGAAAGGAAAAGGTTTGATATTTCCAACCTGTAAGCACATGTGGTATATCCAGATACCGCCTTGTCGTTAGGGAGTGAAAAAAGAGAAGTGTCACCATTTCTTACAACGTGGTTTGCCTAGTTGGAACAAGAAAAACACACACAGAAAAGTATGCTTTCAATGCAAGAAGTGAAGCTAAAGACCACCAGATCGACACATCAAAACAAAAACAAAAAAAAAAGGATTGTATTACTCGGCAAGATATATAGAAGTTTACCCTCTGATTCTGGACAACGAGTGAATGTAAAGCGTCCTTGCTCTTTCTCTTTCTTGATTCAGGAGGGTTAAGATAACCAGACATGTCGATGGCGCGGTTAACAGCAGCATTGGTCGTCTGTTGTATGTAGTTTTCTGAGACCTGAGGTCCATGAAGAAGAGCATTTCTTTCTTCGCTTCCTTCGAAATTCTTGCAATCTTGACATCTACAATTCTCTGAACACAGGACATTCGCCTGGTAACACTCACAGTACTTCTTGAGGCATCCTGATTTCTTGCAGTGGCATCCTTTACTGTGCTTTCCAAGAAGCAGCATTTTCCGCGCATTCTCCTACAAAGTCCATTTCAAAGAACATTCAACAAGCCGAGGATAAGTTATATAAGACTATATCATCAGCCAAAGCACTACTCAAAAGCTATATAGGACACCTTCGAAATGCATAAAGCTACATCTTTTTGAGATGCAAGATTTACATTACAAACCTGCAAATCTTTAATTCCATGAGGACTACCAGCAATCTTGGGCTTAAACGCATCCGGATTACGCTCCAAGATCGTCGTGACAGCTTCTTGTCTTGAATTCTCTTTATCCAAATTGTTGTGACAATTCAAACAGTTGCAACTACCGTTACAATAAGATCCAGACGCAAAACATTCGCAATACCTTTTACAAAAAATCCACAAGTCTGTTAAAGGTAAAGGATCTAAACCAACATGTTTTTTAAACTCTCTTTAAAAAAAAAAAAAAACATAACAAAACAGATACTTACAGCTTCAAGCACTTTGAGTTTTTACAATTGCAACGTTTCTGTTGTTTATTTGGAGTATTATCTATCGATTCAAGTTCTGTCTGTACTCGTGAGGTCGTCAATGGATCTTGGTCGCTACATACATATAAATTCAAAATCAAACCCCAAAAATTTGATAGATATGAGTAATTAAATTGTTTGTAAACCATATTTACCTCACTCGACAGTTTCCTCCTGATTGATTCATATGAAGTTGGTTGTGAACAAATCGGTGAAGCGGTGGTTTCTGCGGCGGAGTGACTTCCGTCGCTGATTCTTGAGAAGATTTCACCGGGGAAGTCGGCGGCGGTGGTTGTTCTAGCGACTTCTGAAACGAATCTATCTTCGCAGAGATGGAGAAATCTGATTGAGGTGGATTCTGATTAAAACTCGAATCCTCCTCCATAGCAAAAAGATTTTACAGAAGGAGCAGAGATTTTTTTTTTTTTTTTTTGATATGGTTCAAGTTTGAAAAGCTCTCTTCTTCTTCCTCTCTTTGGGATCTTTTTGAAAAATCAAAAAAAAAAAAATCAAACAAACTGAGTTTAATCAGCGAATCTAGCGGTTGAGATTTTAAGGTATTAATCAACGGTTCAGATCGTTTAATTAAGATCCATCTAGGTTTTTAGAGGATACGACTCATATGAGCGCAATTTGGCGCTAAGGAAGACTCAGAGTGTTTTACACGTGCGGTATGTATAGTAAAACCTCTATAAATTAATACTCTATAAATTAATAAATATTATAAATTAATAAATTTTACTGGTCTCAAGTCGGATCAGTGTAAAAATTAACAATATTCGATAAAATAATAAAATAATAATTTTTTTGAAATCTCCATATAAAATATAGTCCCAATAATATCATAAATAATAATTATATAAATATAAATATATATATATAATTGTGTATATTTCTTCTAAACTCATTTCTATAGAACAATTGTTATGTTGTATTTTCAAACTATAATGATATCTCTAAAATATTTTATAACATGTCATACAAATAACTAAATTTTAAAGTTTAATTTTTAGATATTCATCATTTACAATTTGATAATTTGACAGATTATAAAAATAGGAGAATTGGTATTATTTTTCATAAATTTGAATTTATGTATGTCATGTGTATAAGTCAATTTGTCTATAGTATTTGTAATTTATTGTCAATAATGCTTTCTAAATATTACAAGTTCAATTCCTAAACCATAAAATTTATAACATTCGAAAGTTTAATCTTATTCTGTTATAATTGTTCTAATTCATAATTTTAAAAAATTTAAACAATTAAAAATATATCTATAAATCAATAATTATTAATTTACACTATAAAATAATAATTATTAATTTATAGATAAATTAATATTACTATAAATTAATAAAATGTCTTGATACTAACATTATTAATTTATAGAGGTTTTACTGTATTCTTTTTTAATTAAACTAACCGACCGGTTAAGAGATTGGTTCTCCCACGACCGCCTGCACACGTACCAGTTAAGAGATTGGTTCTCCTACGACCGTCTACAAACGTACCGGTTAAGAGATTGATCTCTCACGATCACCCACCCATAAACGCTACGTTTGCACACGA
Source organism: Camelina sativa (assembly GCF_000633955.1). NCBI lineage: Eukaryota > Viridiplantae > Streptophyta > Magnoliopsida > Brassicales > Brassicaceae > Camelina > Camelina sativa. Next base: position 17,310,792 of record NC_025704.1, read on the forward strand.
CTGCAGTTATTAGCGTTTTAAATAAGTTAAGTATATCGTTTAATACCGCTAAATCAGTCGTTTAAGTCCTTTAATAACGTTTAAAACTGCAACTATCCGTTTCCGCATGATTGCCTCCTATGTTATTCTGTCTTTTTAAACCAAACTTGAAATGTCAAACTCTTAAAATGTTATTAAAATCAGAATATCAAAATTGACAATATAATAGAACGACCTATAAATATGCTACGAAGTTACAAACCAATAATATTTGAGAAATAAAAAGACTCAATGTGATGCTTAAAGAACGTCTTGTTGTCAGTTTATTGCTTGATACCAACAAAACAGAGAGCTACTTCGGCTTGTGCTTGAAGCTCTTCAAGAACCTTGACAATTTTCTCACGGTCAAACCCGATTCCATTCTCATCTTTAAGCATTTTCCTCACTCTTCATATCCACCAGCAAGAAACAGACAGGGCAGGTAAAAAAAACCAATCAGATCGCAAATTCAGAAAATATTCGTTTGTCTAAAAACACTTAGGATTTGGATTGAGTGCTACAAACCTGTCTACAATGGATGTGTCTCCGTGTCCGGTGCAAACTATAAACATCGCATTGGTGGGTAACGCATCGTAAAGGGATTGCACTCTCTCGTTCATTTTCTTTAAGATTTCCTTCGTTTCAAGTGAAACATTGTTTTTCTTCTTGCGGCTCGTGTTGTTGTTACATGTAAGCAATGAGATCATCTCCGCTATTCTGGAATTTAGATTCTGCGGATCATTCGCTCTGCTCTGGAAATGTGTATTCAATTCTGAGAACTGTGTCCAAACGAACTGTGACCGCTTGTTCTTTACCTAGAAACATATAAAACACACATGTATCAAACGTTTTTGGCAGATGACTAGTAATACAAAGAAATGGATGGATTCAGAAGTTTTTACCTCCTTCATGGCCTTTGAAAGTGCTTCGTCGTCACAAGAAACTGGAATTGAATTGGATGACTCAGAAGCATATCGCTTCACAATGTTGATATTGTCAATCATAGAAGTAGATTTCCCGCTCTCATTCAAAATGGCGAGTAGCTTTTTTCTTCTCACTTCCGGTGGTGAGCCAAAATCAGGTCCTAGTGGAAGCCAGAAAAGAAAATCACTTTAAAGGATACAGAGAAAAACAAAACACACAAGATTTAAATAGTGAGGTTAAGACTATGATGTTCTTGCCATGTTTTATCTTCAATAGTGCCAAATCCATGGCTGCTTTTGCATCCTCTACGCTGTCATGTCCAGATTCAGACAGCTGTATCTCTCTAGCAAGAAACTTTTTTGCTAGAATTCGAAGTTTAGTTTTATAAGATCGACCATGTGGATGCTTGTATAGTAGTGCAGTGTCAATCACCAGATTATGAGAGATCTTCAAAGAAAACAAGTCATTTTCCAAGGAGTGCCCGACTAATATGGTCTCTTCGAAAACCAGCTTAAAGAACTCTTCCTGAACATAGGTAACGGCTCTAATTATACTAGACCATTACAAGTCTTCAATGCAAAAGTTCAAGCCTCTTAACCCATATCTAATAAAAATTAAAAGGATCTCGTCAAACCTGAATATCTTTAAGAGTTGTTGTAACTCCTTCCATCATCACAGCTGTTATTCCACTATACCTGCAAACCGATACCAATACTGTATTTTTTAAGAGGTACTAGAAACAGATACTATTCTAAAATTCATACACAAAATCACCAATATTTGCATGACTTACCTCGTGTTATAATCAGTAATAGGATTTGTTGGCTTGACTAATTTATCTAATAGAACCTGCGTGATCATGGAAACTTGGTAACATAAATGAAGAAATCTAACATACTTAAAAAAGGAAGGAAGAAGGTACCTGTCCTTGGATATCGACCAGCGTCACTCTTGTTAACTCCAAACCCTCCTTTGTAATACACTAAGGGTGAAACGAAAAGGAAAGATGTTTACAAGATTATAAGATTATCATGAAAGGCCAGAGAACATAGTTGTTTACCATCTCGCAATCAAGAGCCACAATTTCATGGAAAGATGTTCCTGGTGGTGCAGGAAGTGTAGGGGTAAACTCTGCATAACGAACAGAAAATGATCAAACAATATGACACAAAGGTCAAAGGCAAAGGTTAACAGCTTAAATAGGATTAAGCTGTTGATCTTAAATAGATGTAGCTCGTACCAAATTGTTCAAAAGTGTATCCATTTAGTTCCATTTCCTTTCGACTTAGAGTATAGTATGCAACAGGGAATGGTATGTCTTTTATGATCTCAATGAACGATTTCCCCATCAGATTGCGTGCTTCTACAAAAAGCAAAGATTATATCTAGTTAATGCCTTCTATCGGGAGAAGACTTTTAAAAATCTGAAACTACTGTTTACAGGCATAGATGATATAACTGGAAACATTGAAACCTCGTCGTAATTAATAACGAACAATGATCAAGATACATCGAGTGAAGTCTACTTTACCTGGGCTAGATACAAGGGGAGGTGGTTCCACTGAACTCGTAACAGTTTTCTTTCTTTTAACCTTGCAAGTAAGGATTGTATCAATTGTCCTCATGTCATCAACTACAGAGCTAACACAAGAACAAAAGATAGTTTTTTTACCAACAGTTAACCAAATAATTGTAAAGAGAAGCACCTAAAACTTACACCAACCTCAAAGCTAAAAGTGCTACAGGATTGCCACAACACGATTTCAAACTAGCAAGTGCTTTAGACTGTGATAAGTATAAAGCTGCATCCAATCCAGGAAGGTAAAGCATCACAACCTTTGGAATGAGAGGCTTGTTCTGCCAAAACCATATCCTCAAAAATGTCAATTGAACTTAAAAGTAAAGGACACAATCAAACAAACATATCCAACAGGGTCACTTGTTCATACCTTAATAAACACCCACGAGGGCATATAACCTTCTGCAAGAACCCATGTCACAAGTCCCTGAACATCCTATTCAAACCCAAAAAACGCAAAAATCTTACATTATACCAATCATACAATCCTAAAAATTTGATTAACCATGAGGATGATTCAAAAACCTACTTGTAAGTTCAATGTTGTTTCAGGGCTCTTGAAATCGAGTTCTGCTTTCGCCTACAAAGAAGAAGAATCTTAACATCAGGAATCACGATATTGAACACTTAATCAATCTAAATCGATACTAAAAAGTTTCAGAGGAAGTGTTGATACTTCGGGTCCATATATATCGAAGAAGCTGTTTCCGGTATTGCTCTTAACATCACTACCGTCGCCACTTTCTCCACCATCTTCCGCGTCACGCTTTCGCTTCGAAGACGACATTCTTCAGAAGACGACGTATAGCTATTCGACAAATTTATCCGAGATACGATTACGCCGCCGAGTATAGCCGTCGTCTAACACCGCCGTCGCGTTTTTAATTTGCCGTCGCAGAGAAATTTAAGGGTTTGTATGTTTAACCTTGTCGCCTCCAAAAAAAAAATATCTCAAATAGCTTCATTTATTTAAAATTTTTAAAATGTTTGACCCAGTAAAAAAAGTATTATAATATAGATTCGGTTTTTTTTTTCCCTTCTCGGTAATTTGCAAATTACATTCCAAGCTTCATTCATCCTAGCTTCGGTTTCTCAAAATGAATTTATTTAAAAAGGAGAAACAAATTTAATAAATAACTTTTTCTCAAAATCGGACAAGGCTAGAAAATAAAAAGAAATTAAAATCTTTTTAAGTTTAGAGAACTAGGATTTTTGTATTAATTGTTGGATGTCTTAGAAGGAGGAGATATCACTTTATTTATATGATATCTTAGATTACAAAATAAGTCTATTTTCTTAATACTTTAAACTGAGATTTAGGAAAGTTTCTTTTTCTGATGTCAAGTCAGTCTCGGGGAGATGATCTACAGAAGTCGGCCTGTCAACCTCGTTGGGCCTCTATTCACATGTCTGTCTGGCTTGAAACTCTGATTTTAAATTATCAGTTTGCCTTTGGTTTAGGTTGGTATGTCGGGAGTGCCAAATCCCGCACCAACATCGACCAAACTTACATTCCAAACTTCAGAAAGTGAGTGGTCTTGCTTGCCGTGTTATAAGTTCCTGACTCTTGGTTACGACAAATCGCCTTTATGGTTTATCTTAAGGTTTTATTGTCGGTTGCTTTTGTTCTTAGATTAAAATTATCGTCTTCTTTTGTTTTTGGTATCAATTTTTATGTTATGTAGTGCTATTTTCTTTAGTTCCCTTTTAAGAACTTAATTTTGGAGAAGTCTCTGTTTCCTCCAGCCGTTATCTCTGAAACCATTTATGTAGTCTGCCGGCTTAACCTCCCTTCTTTTGACGTAATACTCTACCTTGTATTCTATCTTGGTTGGAACCAAGTTTATCGAAATATCATTGAAAAAAAAAAAAAACAGTCCAAGCATTAGATATGATAACCAATTTTTGAAACACACATCATTTTTTTTCCTTTTTCTTTATTAACTCGAATTAGATATGACAACCAATGAGCATACAAATACAAATACAATCAAAAATTAAATATAACAAAATAATATGTTTTTGAAAGTAAAAAAACTTATAAGCTATATTTTTCGTTTCATATGTAGTATTATTTTGATACATTTCACACAAATTTAAGTTAAAATAAATTATATAAAGATGTTTCTATTTAACAAGTGACAATTTAAATTTAATAAAAAATAGTTTTAGATTAAAAATAAATTGGGAAATTTTAATGTAAAATTATACTTTTGTGAAACTAAATAGCAACGCATCGATTATTATTCCAAGGTTTATGTAATCAACTAATCATGACATGATTAGGAGAAAAACTCTAAACAAACAAAAAAACAACAACTTAGTGTCAATTTACATCAACAAATTACCATAAAAAGCAGTTGTTATAAGCTGGAACATCAGATTTATGATATGTATTACTAATTCAAATATTGCCCATGAGATATACCGCCATGGAATTAAAAAAAATATTGAACTACAAGTCTACAACGCTATCTCGGCTTGTTCTCTAAAAGAGATCACGTGATTATCATCTTGTTCTCGTCTTTCTTTAATCATGTTCTTTACAGTTTTTTTTTTTTTTTTTTTTTTTAAGAATGTAAGTTTCAAAAAATGAAAGTTTTAGGAAGTGAATCATAAATATATGGTCCCATGCCAAAAAAAAAAATAAAGAACATGAAAACATAAACATTCGAAATTCAAATTATCACTAAAACCATGAGCTGTGAAGTTTATGGCAAGGCTATGAATTGGACTCGAAAAAGAGAATCCCCTAAACAAAAACATGGCAAGAAGAGCAGTCAAGGAAAGAGATAAAATCACGACGAAAGACGAAAAAGCGAGGAGAAAGTTCCTTCGACGTAAGCCCAAATCAAAGAAGAAGCAGAGCTACATGAGCTCAAGTTGCTGTCCACTGTCATCTTGGTTACATCGGCATCTAAGTATTGCGGGAAGGCTGCAGTTGTTGTCCACTGTCATCTCAGGTATCATAGATTTTTGGACAAGCGCTTTCCTCCTCCCTAAGAAAGTCATCAAGCGTATCAACAGTCTGTCTAGCTCTTTCATGTGGCATGGTTGTTTGGACAAGCCTAATGGAGCAAAAGTAGCTTGGGAGGACCTCTTGTATCTTAAGAGGGAAGGGGGTTTAGGCTTAAGATCAGTGGCGGACCCAGAAATTTTTTTTACCCAGGTCAAAACATACAAAAAAGTTGCAGTTAATATAAATATAATACATTTTACTATGTTATAAAAAAGTTTTATCACATTTTCATTTGTAATAGTTTTGAAAATATCTTTCTCGACAAAATTCAGAACTATTTTGAGCATCATATCTTTTACTGTTTTTTTGTAGAATGTGGTTTAGTTTAAGCCGAAAACTAAATATAATTTGTTTTAAAGATAATAATTTTAGAAAAAATTGATTGTTAAAGATGATTTTTGTGTTTCTTTAAAATCATAACTTGTATTGGAATTCTAATTTGATTGTAAAAGATGATTTTTGTGTTTCTTTAAAATCATAACTTGTATTGGAATTCTAATTTGATTGTAAAAGATGATTTTTGTGTTTCTTTAAAATCATAACTTGTATTGGAATTCTAATTTCTAAGTATAATTAACAAAATTATTAATTTGCTTGTAAAACAAAATCTAGTTTTGCACCTAATGTATAAAATTACTTGATTTTGAAGAATCTGTTGTACATGAAGAAGAGAACCTGAAAGACACTAGTAAGAGATATTTTTCTTTTTTCTTATTTTAGTGCAAAGAATAAATTATTAGGTTAAAAATTGGGTTAATGGACATTTTTTAAAAAAAATTATAACATATAAACAAAAACTCCTTCTTTTTGTTGTGGGTTAATGCACTTTTTGTTTTTATAATTAAATTAAGGGAGGTCAGGTTAAAGTAAATTAAGCTGGACTCATAAAACTAGTTAAAAAACCTCTAAAACTTGTGAAGAAATTTTTTTTTTTCCCAAAATTTGGGCAGGTCAGCTGACCTCCCATCACTACATGTAGGTCCGCCATTGCTTAAGATCTTGGCACTCGTGGAATGAAACATGGGCCATGAAGCTGATTTGAATGGTTTTTTTCAGAGTGGGCTTCATCTGGGTTGCTTGGATCCGGCGGAAATATCTTTCCTCTTCCACTTTTTGGGCTTTAAATGATAATTCTTCTAGGTTTTCATGGATGTTCAGGAAACTCCTCAAGCTGAGGCACAAAGCCATTAATTTCCTCAGGATTAAACTGGGCACAGGAGAGGATACTTTTTTTTGGTGGGATCCATGGACTCCCTATGGCTCACTCATTCACTTCATGGGTCCTGATGCTCCTCGTCAGCTTGGGATCCTCTTGCCCTATTTAGTTTTGGACTTTAAATCAGGTGCTGTATGGAATCTCCTTCCTGCCAGATCAAAAACTTTTCTTCAAATCCTAAGCTTCATCACCACACTTCCCAACTTGCAAGTAAGTGACTCTCCCTCTTGGTTAATCAACAATAAGGCATATAAGTCCTACCATTCAAAAGACATGTGGAACTCACTGCGACTTTCAAGAGCGAATGTTCCTTGGTCTTCTCTAGTTTGGCATAAAGCTGCAGTGCCTAAACATGCGTTGGCTGTCTGGCTGTTTATCTATAATCGGAACCCTACTTTGGACCGTATGATTATATGGGGTTTGGATGTATAACCAATTTGCCTACTCTGTGGTCTGCATGATGAGTCTAGGAACCATCTTTTCTTTGAATGTGAATACACATCTGCAATCTGGTCTACCCTGACTGCTAAATTGGAATTGTATACTCCTCTTCTGGAGTGGGATCAAATCATTCAGTGGCTCCCGTCAGCGTCTTCCTCCCCGATTATCTCTCTTGCTCTTCTTCAAGGGTGGCAAGCTTGTGTGTACGAGATTTGGAATGAGCGGAACCGTCGTTTCCATGATGGTACAACGCTCCCTCACACCTCAATCCTTCGCAAAATATCTTTGGCTGTAAAGTACAAGTCAACAGCTCTCAAAAATCTCTCCTCGAAGCATGAAGAAGCTTTGGAACTTTTTTGGTCCACTCACTAAAAAGCCTTTCTTGGTCTATTTGAGTGGGTCTCTCCCCTCCCTCTTAAATCTATTTCAAAGTATGTAACTCGCTGGTTTTTTTGTTGGTTCTTGTCTGATTCCTTGTTTTTGTAAACTCTTTTATTTATAAAAAGGTCCTTTAACCAAAAAAAAAAAAAAAAGTCGGCAGGCAATACTGTTCTCTACCAAGATCCCCTCCTAATGTCAGTAGCATGGACTGAAGTAAATTACATCATATTTTTTTACAATTTATTAATTTTTGTATTATGGTGCCTCATCGACCCACATCACGCAAGGTTCGTAATATTGTACGAACATAACGGAAAGAAAACATGTACAATGGTACGACTTGGTGTATTTTGTGAGTTGACTCTGCCTAAACATATCACATTCTTTTTAGGCATGCTTGACTAATGCGGATGCTAGTATTGTTGCTGGTCTAATTTATATAGGATTCATGTTTGTAAATTCGCATGGACTTGAATTAGGACTAGTGTTTTGGCCCATAATAAGATTCAAATCATCAAGTGCTTCAAATTGTGATATCACCCAATTTGATCTTCCAATAAACATTCATTTTAGAATGAGCTATATTGGTATCATCACTACATAAGATAAGAAGAATATATAGGTAAGTCTAAATCATTCTAAACATTTAAAAAACAATAATATATTATATAACAATAAAAATACTGATTAGGCCTGGGCATTTTACCCGGACCTGAAACCCAAACCCGAACCCGATCCGAAGTAGATGGTTCGGTTCGGGTTCGGGTATTGTATAAAATCCGATCGGATTCAATACCTCTAAGGTTCGGATACCCGATCGAGTTGGGGTATTACCCATACCCGATCGGGTTCAGGTATTACCCGAACCCGAATGCCCACCCGAACTAACCCGAATTAAATGTAAAAATATGCATTCTAGGGGATTTGAACCTACAACTTTGAACATTTAAAGGTGCATCTTTAACCATTTGCCACTTCAGTTTCTCTGTCTTAAGAAGAAATATTAAATATTTATATATATACAAGTTTTCTAAAATTTATAGCAAAATAAAAATTAGTTTTTTTTTTGTTCATGGTTCGATTGAGTTCGGGTATACCCGAATTACCCGAACCCGAACAGGTATTACCCAAACCCGAACCCGAAAATATAGAAAACCCGAACGGGTTCTATATGTTTAAACCCGAAAACGCGAAAACCCGAAAACCCGAACCCGATCGGGTTCACCCGAATGCCCAGGGCTAATACTGATAAACAAGATAGCAACATGAGGTATTAAAACATGTAAATTCAATCACATGATTTTCACAGCTTTATTAGAAAAATCTCATCATACTGGAAAATGTCGAATTAAATAGAAATTTGAAGATCATACTAAAAATTTATTAAAGAATTATTCAATCCGAATTAGTCTTTTTTTTTTGTTCACCAAATGGAATTAGCCTAAAAGTCAGTTTTTTCATATAATATATCTATTAAAAGAGACAGTCATGCGCCATCAAATCATTCAACCACCGTTGGAATGTCATTTTAAATATAAGTACAAAGTGTAAACCATTTTATTTCATTGTATATTAGATGTAAACAAAAGATGCATGAATTGTTTCCTGAATTTTGCTATTGACCAAATTTCTTTTCCCACGGTCATTTGATCAATTCTCTCATTGTTTTTATTATTCTTGAATTTATCCTAAATCCATGACTCGTGTAATAAATTTAGTATTTATAATTTAAACGGTGACGACATAATAACGAATGTTAATATCTAGAAAATAGTCAACTCAAGAGGTAATTCACAAAATGGTTTACGTTATTTGTTAAGAATCATCGATTTTAGTAGAACGATTTGCTTTTTTATAATAAAAACTAGGGAATACACCGCGTTACGCGCGGGATTTGTGATTTTTTTGTGTTTTAAATAAAATATAAATAGTATTATAAATTATATTAGTATATACTTTAAGGGATGAATGGACATTATTTATATATGATACAATTACACCATATAATTTTTTTTTTTTTTTAACAACCAACTACTTTCATTAATTAAGTGGGCTCAATACAGTTTAATAGGGCCTGTTTTGCCAGAAAGTCAGCCTCAGAATTTTGAATTCTCGAACTAAAATTAAAGGAGCAATAAGCGAAAGAAGACGAAAGGTTCAGGATATCTAGTAGAATCCCGTGAAGCTCTTTAGATCGGATCTTCAAGTTCAGGGCTTTGACCAGCATCTGCGAGTCTGAAGCTACATGGAGATGGGTGAAACCCGATTCAGATGCAACTCTGACTGCTGTGAGAGTTGCTTCTGCTTCGGCCATCAAGGGGGAGTCAACAAAGTTGGAGGATGAGGAGCCAAAGAGCAGCGTAGAATCGGGTTGATCTTTAAAGATCCAGCCGAAACCCGCTTTTTTGTTTGATGTCCAAGCCGCATCCGTTTGACAGAATATCGTGGAGGGAGGTAAAGCTGTTTGCAGTTCAACTTGCTTCGCTTGCCTCTTGTCTTGTTGTTTTGGTTCCTGAGCTTGCTGCCATTCCTTAGCTCTGGTGATTGCTAACAAAAGGATCTCCTCGATTTGGATCTGTTCTTTGCGGAAGATGAGGCGATTACGGGCTGACCAGATAGACCAGAGGATCCACGGGAAGAGAGGGCCATTGCCAAGACCGGAAGGTGGAAGAGCAATTGACCGAGAGCCTATTGCAATACCCGATTTAACATTGTTGATCAGATCTGGTCGGATGGGATCCTTGAAAGGGGCAAGTGACCAGAGGCTGGATACAAATGGGCACTTGAAGAACAGGTGGAGGACAGATTCAATCTCCCCACAGTGGGGGCAATTAGCTTCTTCTCTTATCTGTCGGAACAGAAGGTTTTCACCCACCGGTAAGGCGTTCTGAGCAGCTTTCCAGAGGAGGAGTTTAACTTTAGGGGAGCAGTGTGTGGACCAGATACTGGTTTTCCAGTCGAAGTTAGGTAGGTTTCCCCGAGGGGGCTCAGGTCTTGTTGCAGTCGTAATCTCGGGTTCCACTTGATCTTTTAGTGACAGAGCTTCATAGTATCCCGACTTGGTGGAATAAATCCCATCGTTTGAAGGTAACCATCCCCATCTATCTGAGCCATGTATTCCACTTGGTCTAAGTTTGATGATGTCTTCTTCATGATGAATGAGGATCTCACGAATAAGGTCTTTGTTCCAGGTTGTTGAATTTGGAATCAAAAGGTCTGAGACAGTGAGATGTTGGGTTTCCTTCGTAGGTGGGCCAAAGGGTGCAAGGGGTCGAGAGAGGGACATCCACGGTGTTCTCCAAAGTGGTGTGGAGGTTCCACTTCCTAAAAGACGTCGCAGGTGTGGTTTAAGCAGGTCTCTGCCCACACAGATACTTTGCCATCCATGGGAAGATGCTGCAGGGGGAACACACTCCATAAAGGAGGCGTTCTTACAATACTTACCAAGTAAAACTATCGCCAGCAGACAGTTGGGGTTCTCCATCAGCCTCCAGCTTATCTTCGCCAATAAAGCATCATTGAAGGTTTGTATATCCCTGAATCCCAGTCCCCCTTCTTTAAAGGATTTTGTTAACTTCTTCCACGCAAGCCAACTCATCTTCTTTTTACCATCATTTGAATCCCACCAGAATCGAGTCAACGCGGATTGGATGCGTTTACATAGGGAGTTTGGGAGCTTGAAGCAGGACATTGTGTAAGAGGGTATGGCTGCTAAAACAGATTTGAGGAGGGTTAGTTTACCCGCAGAGGAGAGGAAATGGGTTGACCAGCTCAGCGCCCGCTGTTTAATCCTGTCCACTATTTCACTGAAAAGGTCTTTTTTCTTGCGTCCAAATAGCTCCGGCAACCCCAGGTATTTACCTTGACCCCCCCCTCTTTTGTTATGCCTAGAATGCTCTTAGCTTCAACCTTAGTATCCGGACATGTCTTCGAGGAGAAGGTAATGGATGATTTTGCTTGATTTATTTGTTGACCAGACGCCTCCTCATACTTGTGCAGGATATCCTTTAGAGTTCGACAATTGAGCTTATCTGAGCGGCAAAAGAACATGGTATCATCCGCGAATAAGAGGTGGTTTATGCGGGGGCTTTGTTTTGACACTCGTAGACCAACAAGCCTTCCTTGAGCTTGAGCATTGTGACAAAGTCCGGAAAGGACTTCACTACACAAGATGAAAATGTATGGGAAGAGTGGATCACCTTGGCGGATACCGCGGTGTGGTGTCACCATTCCTTTAGCTTGGCCATTAATAAGGTATGCATACGACACCGTAGTAATGCATTGCATGATCCAGGTAGTCCACTGCTCATGAAAACCCAATCTGCTTTGATAAAATCCCATTCTAGGCGATCATAAGCCTTACTCATATCAGTCTTTACAGCCATAAAGCATCTTACTTTGGCTTCTGATGTCTTCAGGTAGTGAAGAGATTCATGAGTAATGAGTACATTATCTGATATAGCACGGTTGGGAATGAAAGCTGATTGGTTTTCTGATATGCAGCTTGCTAGGATTGGCTGGAGACGATGGGATAGGAGCTTTGCAATGATCTTATAGTAAACCGAGCACAAAGCTATAGGTCGGTAGTCCGAGACTTTTGTAGGGCTGAGGATCTTTGGAATGAGCCTGACGTGGGTATGGTTTAAGTTTTGAAGAAGGGAGCCAGATATAAAGAAGGATTGGACCTCCGCAATCACTTTGTCAGCCATCGTTGTCCAGTTACTCTAAAAGAAGCAGGCTGAGAATTCATCAGGTCCTGGCGCCTTGTCCGGGTGGATAGAGAAGCAGGCCTTTTTGATCTCCTCAGGCAAAGGCATTTTGATCAGTTGAGCATTCATCTCCGGTGTAATACGTGGCGTCAGAGCTTCATACACTGTGGAGAGTCTACACTTATCATTGGAGGTAAAGATATCCTGGAAGTAATTTGAAATAGCAGAAACTATTTCTTTTTCTTTGTAAACTGGGTCACCAGGTTGCCTTTCGATCACTGAGATATTGTTTATGGCTCTTCTCCCTTTTGTTGCAGCATGGAAATATCCGGTGTTTCTATCCCCCAAAGCTAGCCAGAGTTGGCGACTGCGCTGTTTCCAGAATTCTTCCTCCTTTTGGTAAGCCTGGAGGAGGAGATGATTTAGGGACTCAATTTCAACCTGTCTGCAGGTGGAGTCACTCATTGCTTCCTCTAGTTGTTCTCTTAGATCAAGGATAATAGCTTGACTATTAGTGTGGTGTTGTTTTGACCAGGTGATTATAGCATGACGACAGAGAGCAAGCCTTTTTTCAACATTTGCATTCGGAGAAGTATTCCAGGCTTCAGCTATCAAGGTTTTGACTTCATCATTGTTTTTTAAACGTCTGTCATAACGGAACAAACCTTGTCTTTTCTTCTTTACAGGGTCAAAGGAAGTCACCACTGGTCTATGGTCCGACCCTTCAAATCTAAGGTATTCGTACCGGCCTGAAGGGTAAGCCAAGGTCCAAGAACTATTAGCCATAACTCTATCCAAACGACATCTGACAAAGTGTGTATGTCTCTGTCCTCTCCAGGATAGGCAGTTTCCAGAATGTTTTAAATCATAGAGATCACAACTTGACATGAAGGCTCTAAACTCCGAGAAGGAGCTTTCTGGGCGAGGGGGGCCTCCTACTTTCTCATCTCTATGCACGATATCATTAAAATCACCCATAAGGATTCATGGTTCCTCCCGGTCAACAGCTTGGGCACTGAGGGCTTGCCAAATCTCAGCTCGCTTCGTCCTATCCGGTTCTCCGTACACGAAGGTACTTAGGAAAGTCTTCCCTTTTGCTTTAATCTTGGCATTAATGAAGTTTGGGCAGTGGTCAAGAATCTCTACCTCCAGGTTGTCTTTCCACAAGAGTGTTAAACCACCAGAAGCTGGAGATAGAGGGGCAACTACGAAGCTTTTTGGGAACATTAAACCCTGCAACTTGTTCAGAACAACATCGGTAGGGTTTTTTGTTTCCATTAGAAAAATGAGGTCAGGACATACTTTCTTAGCTATATCCTTTAGCCTTCGAACTGTCATGGGGTTCCCCAGCCCACAACAGTTCCAACTGACCATTCTTAAGGAAGAGGGGGTGGTGGATTCTGAAAATCCACCCCCTTTCTCTTTTTTGAAGCAGGTATGAGTCTGATGGCCGGTGACCCCGTGGAGGAGGCTTTCCTGGAGTTGCCCAACTGTTCAGGTGCCTCTGCATCATGTATAGCAACCGGGGGATATGCGGAATTGGCAGTTTGGGTTCGGCTAGTACTACCTCTCGATAAATTGTGAGCCCCTTTCCCCACTGTTCCCTTCTTTGGTGAGCTTTTAGTAAGGTTGCGCTTTTGTGATTTGGCTCCTGGGAGGGTTACACTTTGTTTGCTTCCGGTCTTGTGCAGTGGGGGTCGGCCTCTGCTTTCTTTAGTGGTATGTGAGACATCATTGGTCGAGAGAGCTAGAGTCTCGGATCTTCCTTGAGGCAGGATAGGGGAGGTTTCTTGAATAGAGGTAGTTGCAGGCTTATCAATAGGGGCATTCATAGACGCAGCGATAAGGATACCATTTACAGTTTCCTCCATAAGATTTTTGGCTTCTCCTTGAATGACTCGTAATTTACGAGCTGCACTCTCTGTAGGGTCTGCACATGACGTGTATTGTACAGTAACCTCCATCAAGTCCTCCATGACTTGGTCTCTAGTTGGGACATTGGTAGCGGTGTTTTGTACCAAGGGTGGAGCGACCACTTGTCTGCTGTCATGTTGCATTGGTGATAGGGGAGTTTGAGGTGTTGCATCCTCTCTGTGGTTGCGTTCAAGTGGTGGTCTACGGCTCCTGGAGGAAAGACTATTATCCTGCTGGTGAGGGATGGAAGAGTGGGATCTTTCTCTCCACTGAAGGTTCCGTGGGGGTAAGCCAGTTGAGGTGCGATCCCTGTTCACCAGATCTTGATGTCGTACCCTGTCTGAATGTCGCCTGTAGTGGTCCCTAGGGATGGTGCTGCTGCCTGGAAGGGGCCGGTGGGTCCTCCGGTTACCTTCTCCCTGGCTACGGTAAGATTCCAGGTCAATTTGTTCGTAGGTTCTTTTTTGGGGAGTAGTGCTTCGCTGTGAGTTAATGCTTCTTGCAGGGCTTTGGGGACGGGATCTTGGAGCCATAAAATTATCCTCAGGGGTATAATAGTTTCTCACAGTTCCATGGGAGATATGGTTCGATAGAGCTGGGGTTGGTGGAGGTTTGTCTTGCTGTTCCTCTAAATTCTTCAGTCCCGGACAGGTCTTTCTATCATGAGTGATTCGGAGGCAGTGGTTTTTCAGGTTTTTGTATTCGAGGTAGATCAACATTTCTGAGCCCGTTGAGAACTCTACTACTGTCTCCATAAGGAAAGGTTGCAAGCCATCCATCATGACTCTGATGTTTGCTGAATCTGGAGATATATCTACTTCAAGCACTTCTCCTAGCTCCTCTCCTATGGTTTGGAGCATTTCTGGTTGCCAGAAGTGTTTAGGTAGGCCCTGCACTTCCACCCAGAACGGGATCTTTGAGGGGAAAGAGTCCGAAATCACGGGTTCCCACCGTTGTAGTATGACCATCCACTGGTCAAAGTGGTAAGGCCTTTCTTCAAGGACTTTGAGCAAATCTTCCTCGAAATCAAAGCGGAGTTGGAATATGCCACGTCCAAGGTCAGATCCTCTAGCTTTCCCTTTGAGGTTCCAGCGGTTTTCTAAGAAAGGTAGCAGGGCCCAGATTCGTTGTCCTGCAGGGTTCGTTAAGCGGCCAATAAGGGTAAGGGAGTTTTCCTCAATAAGGGCTGAGCAGTCCAGTTCGGGGGCTTTGATGCGTTTCCGTGGTGGTGGGGAGTAGCTTTGAGCTAAACCTTTACCCTTTTGATATGCAGGGATTCTGTATGCCATGGTTTCTGATGGAAAGAAGGTTGGTTTCAGGTATGCGGTGAGCTTACCAGGGAGGTTCAGCCAGTAGTAACGGAGTTTGTAAAGAAGGGAGCGGCGGAGAATATCTATATGGTAGGAGTTAGAGAGTGTGAACGGTTTCGCCGGGGCTAACAGTGGTATTTGCGGAGTAGATTCAGGCCCGGAGATAAGGTTTGAAAGTTGACTTGGGGGAATATGGTTTTGGCCATTGGATAAACTCTTAACGGTAGGATAAAGACTGGTAAAAGGTGACTTTTTAGAGTAGGGGGTTAGGAAATACCCGGATAAAAGCTTGCATCTTGGGTTTTAGGCGGATGCACCGGGAATATTTCCTATAACATAGTAATTTATATGGAACATTAACTATGGTCTCCTTTTTGTTTTCTATTTGAACCAAATTAATTATCTATTAAACAATTTAAATCCAACAGAAATTGTGCCTGCATTACCAGAGAACTAACTTTTAATATAAAAGATGTTTTTACTTGCTTTCTTCCTAATGTAACCAAATAATAATTAATGTAAACCTGCAAATCTGTTATTTCCTTCACGTTTTAAGTAGAGGGAGATTCATGTGCGTTTTAATTTCTGAGTATGTACCCCATTGAGAACAAAGTCTCGTGTAGTTGATTAAAGACTTTGAAATCTTGTTATCCCTTGAAGCAGCATATGTTACAAGCATTAGGAAAGGGTCTAACTAAACTTTTTTTTTTGCGAGAAAGACTTTGGAACTGCTATGTTTTTAGCTTGTATTAAGTTATAAAAATAAAAATAAAGTGTGCTCTTTTTAACACACACACATATATATTAAGAGTTCAGACGAAAGGAACCATGAAACCAAAGCTAATTACGTTATGGCTATTGTCATCCTCTGTTTGCATCTAGAGTAGAGATGTCTCTCAACTACCAGTTGATTGATAACCTTTAACGTGGAACAGTTCTAGAAGAAAAATGAAACGTTAACCGTTTCAGAAAATAAAAGTAGACAAATAATATGATCATGATAAAATCACCTAAACTGATTAAAATAAGCAAGTGTGGCTGATTGAACCAATAAACTCTCGTTGAAATTGTTTGTCCCGTATTGGTAAACTAAGTCTTTGAACCTTGCTTTCAGTTGAGGCTTGAGGGCTTTGTGCTTTTTAGTGCTGAGAAAGTTCTATATATCGTTATAGAAAATATATGACGACACTTTTTGTTTTTATCTTTATACTTATTCTCATGCAATTAGACGAAGTCAGTGAGAATTATGGTGTATGACTTAGATTTATGCAATAGCATGAAAGATCCCTAATTTTTAAAAAAGATCTTACCATGTAGTCTTGTGTGCTTGAGAATTCGGCGTCAAAGAGCTAGCTATCATCGACAATGGTCTGAGTGTGTGAGTTTGAACATCATCATATCATCCGAAAACCAAAACTTCTCCGGCGCATCTAGAAAACATGAATTAAGATTGTTGATCATCCTCCAACCCAATGCTTCTCCATGAGCTAGAGAGACAACAAAACAGTAAACATGAGAAAACATGACCTGAATTTTAAAAGCCCATAAACTGAAGAGGAAGCAAGAAGAAGAAAGGCAATATCTTTTTACATGTGGTCTTCCACTTCCAGCGTAGAAAAATTGCACGTAGAAGTTATAACTAAAGGTGAGATTAGTGAAGTCGTAACTTATCTGGTGGGATTTAAATTGAGAACCATAAAGCCACAGGAGATGAGAGAAGCTTGAAACAGTGATCATGGCCATGTGGGAGACAATGGGTCTTGAGGCTAACGTTTCATATGCTTAGCGGATTTCTTTTATTTTTTGCAAGATGTCGCTTGGTTAATTTGTAGCCGTTAATTGTTGCATTGAGAAAGAGTTAGATGATGTGGCATGCTCTAAGATGAATTTGGAGTTTGCTGAGGTGGACACAAGGAGAGGGCTCAAATTGTCCCTTTTATTAGTACTAATATAACAGAGAACCAAAAGTTAGTATAACAATAAAATGTTTACAAGGATTTACGAATTTGATTAAAATTTCATGAGGTATGATGTATTCTTTTATGGAATTCTTTTGGTTAACTAGTAAACCAGAAAAAAAAAAAAAAAAAAAAAAAAAAAAAAAAAAAAAAAAAAAAANACGAATCTAAATTTAAAAATCCAAAATGCAATTAGAACTCTTAAATATTCATTTAGAATATGATTTTAGATAAAAACAGTTTTATTTTGTGAACAAATCTTTATACTATGTGGAGCAAAACAACTAGTTGGGGTCAGAATTTCGATTAAAAAAAAATTGCAAAAATGGATCATTAACACTTGACTGAAAACACTTTTTAGACTTGTTAATTTTTAAAGTATCGTTTTAACTCATTTCTAGAAATGACCGGTGTGAAGTGATCTTAGTGTTGTGGTCAATGATAAGTACTTAATACACAAGACACCATCACACTAAAGATTCAGTCCCGCTCCTTATGAATATAGGGATATGGCTAATGGACAGGCCTGTTGTGCTCCAATGGTTGAAAAAAAAATAACTGATTTTACATCATTTATATTAATATTTTTGAAGTACATTTTAGTTTATGCTCTTTAAGTTTTGCTTATTTAATTTGTTTTATTTACAACATTAACCCCTAATGATTTTCCTAAAATAACATTTCATAGAAACTCAGTTAATGGAACTATTTAAATCTATATTAACATTTTTGAAATACATTTTAGTTTATGCCCTTTAAGTTTTGCTTATTTAATTTATTTTATTTACAACATTAACCCCTAATGATTTTCCTAAAATAACATTTCGTAGAAACTCAGTTAATGGAACTATTTAAATCGACCTAATTTGATAAGTTTATTGCCATAAATAGCATGACAAAATCTATACATTTCGATGTTTCCAAAAACAACTCTACGCATTAAATTTTAATCCCATAAAAATGTCCAAACTTATTTTAATAGATCTTTAGAGACTGTATGATCTCTTAAATTTAAATGACACAGCCGAATTTGAGTAACAAATGATTTCAATCCCAATAATTATTATCTATATATACATTTTTGAAGTACATTTTGGTTTATACCCTTTTAGCTTTGTTTATTTAAAATTTTATTTACAGAATTGATCCCTATATATTTGCAAAAAACCAAAAAGTAAAATATGGAAAATCAAATTCGATTACACTAATAATATACCTAAAATATCAAAAAAATCAATTATTTCCTAAATTATCTCTGCCGTCAAATTTTATTTTCCTTTTAAATTAAAAGATTTGAATATTTTAGATTTCAAAAATGGAAATAATAATATCTTACACATTCAATGTCGATATTTTAAATATTATATATTAATATTTACTAACTGATTTTATCTTTTACAGAAACCATATTATTCTCTCAAGGTTTTGATTTCTTAATATGGAAAAAATTTTAATCAAAAAGTTAGATTTGGTATATAATAAAGTTGAATAGAATCCTAAAATATAGCATATAGAAACTAACTAAAACACACAAGATTATTTAGTTTGATATTCCTAATATAAATATTAAATCTTTTGAATTTTTTCATAATAATTATCATATTTCCAAAGATCTTTTTGCTTGCTCAACAATATTTACTCATATCACACCTAATTTATCATCATCAATAACACTATAAATAACCTAACGTCAATATACCAAATAATCTCATTCCTACTTTGCTATTTTTTTCCTTCTCAACTCTTATTTGCTAAAAAATGATAGATTTTTTCATAATTTACATTACTAATATATATTTCTTAATTGTTTTTTTGCAGCTCAATTCTAATCATCCCAGTAAGAGTGGGAGCGGTGCATCAAAAGGTATGTTTTTAAATTTATTTATCAAAACTACTTTTATTTTGTTTTATCTTTGCTGTTTAGTTTTTTTTCCTTCTAAATAACTGAATTTCTATAGAAAGGTTCATTGGAGAATCAGTAGTAATCTACTTAAACTATTTCTGTTACAAATACAACTTTAAATCTGCTAATATCATCCTTTTCTTTTGACAGAGGAGCATAGAGATCTCAGTTGTAAATGTAAGTTTTATTCTCACTAACGTTTTCATGTGCAATTAAGTGATTAAACATAAGTGAAGTTTTCTTACATCATTTTTTAATTGAAATCAGGGTGTAGCTCACTGCAACAACCTTACAAAGTCAATAAGGAACGATGGAAGAATGAAAAGTGTATTAAATTTTTATTGGTGCATTAAAAAAAATTGTACTAAAAAATCAAAAGTTACGTTGATGCTTTTATATTATATTTTCTTTAAAAATTTAGATATATTGTCATGAAAAAATTAATAAACTATAAAAATATGTTAATTTGGTAAAACAATTAATATAATAAAATTTTATAAAAAAAACTTATTTTGATTTTGGTGAGACGGGTTGGCATTAGTCCCTCTATAGAGAGTCAAGTAGTATTGTTTTTCTTATTTTTTTAATACTTTTAGATGTGTACCAGGTAATAAATGTATTACTAGACTATACATATACCACAGGTTAAAACCTTGAAAACACACAAAAATTATATTCATACTTTGAATACTTATATCAAATATCTGTAAGATTTTTTATTTTTAAAATCGTTTTCTGGTACACTGAATAAATCCAATAAATATTCATAACAATAAAATCTAAAAATTAATAAACAAAAAATAAATACAATATAAATTTTATAGTTTCAAAATTAAAAAATATTGTCCCACGGTATACCGCGGGTTAAATCCTAGTAAACATTTATAAACCATTACCGAAAATCTTCAGATTTTCATTGAAGTTATAAACTAGTATATATGTCTAAAAGTATTAATTTTTTTATAGTCTTGAAAACGTGAATTTAGTAAAACCGACAAAATTTTGATCAAAAAAAAAAAAAAAAAAAAAAAAAAAAAAAAAGTAAAACCGACAAAAATGATGATACTTGGATATGAAAATCGAACTCTTCTCATCAAGCTGTATAATGAGACATGTGTTGTTGGCATGTGTATAGACGTCACGTGTGTATAGACACCTCAAATGATTGTTGAGCAGTAGCTTGGATATGGGTATGTGTTAAATCTACTCGTCATACATGCTTCTCACATCTTTTTCTAAAATGCTTTAGAACTAAGGACAATCTCCTCATCCCTTTGCATTTTTTTGGTGACATTCTTCCTCTTTCTTCTATCTGCTCCGCGGAGAACATCTTTTGGGGGAAGCTCCTTTCCTCTTCATTCATTCTCTTTTTCTTTTCTATCATCTTTCAATTGGATATCTTCAACCGGATGTGGTGTTTCCAAGTGACCCTTTTTCGGTAACTTAGCAGAAATATTTAATAGCCAAATCTGGAAGTATTCCCTTTTCAGTAATAGTCTTACAAATTATAAGATGATACATGACGACATGACGTGAACCCTTTCAAGTCTTAAGACTATTCAGTATTCAAAGTATTGCAAGTTTTGGATTCAAGTCATAGGAGTCTCTAATAGACATTTTAAATATGGGATTATTATCAAAATAGGCACTTTTGGAGGTATAAATAATAGTAATCTATTAACTGTTTATGACAAAATTACCCCCTGGCGTTTTCGGGGGAATAAGCAAAGGAGAGCTAAATCCTAACTTTGGGGGTTCCTAAACCCAAATAGTACCTATAATCGAGATCCTGAACCCAGACGGTATCTATAATCGAAATCTCAATTCTTAATTTGCGACCAATCATGTGGCGATTTTGGATTTTTTGGCTTGGACGCTGCGTTTCTCAAACCACAAAGCTGCAGTAGATATTTTCTTAATCGATGACTATTATACTGTTGGTGTTGGTCGTCGGAAGTTTTGGTTTTTTATAAGTTCAAGAGAATGGAGAGAGAGAGAGAAAGAAAGTCTCGAAGAGCAAAAGGAAGAAGAAGGATGAGTGAGGGCAAAAGCGAAATTTTGGTTCTTGTTGAATGTTTAAATCTGAAAGTCATTACTATAGTGCCTAAATCCGAAGGGTATTGGCTTTTTAATGCTCTTTTTTTAATTAACTCTTTAAATATAGTATGATGTTGATGATTGAATTTGAACGACTAATAAAGTGAAAGAATGAAAAAAAGAAGGACTAATATAATATATTACAAGTAATAACTAGATAATAACCCGCGCTGGTAGCGCGGGAGAATAATTCTTTTTTTTTTGAGAAGTATATGATTATAATTATTTGGGTTCTTATATAATATATTGTTGTATAGTGACATTTTGAATCATTTTATAGAACTAATTGTTTTTAAAAAAAAAGATATATATAGAAAGTACATATGTTGGACTATATATGAATTAGAATTAGCATGTAGTGTAATTAAGTGTAAGTGGTTAATTAGTTTTATTGTCATCATAAACAAAGTTTTAACCCAAAGTATAACATGTAGATTAATTTAGTTGTCAATGTAATTTTAAAGTGAATAAATTATATGTTTTACTGTGATCTCAAATCACTTTGAATGGCCCATATACTATCCATAAGGGAAATTAACAGATTATATTAATACAGTATATTGAATTTTAGCTAAGCCCAGTACACAGCCCACATTCGTATACTCTTGTTTTTTCCGTCAGCCGCATAATCAGAAAACAAAGAAAGTCTATCTCTTCGTCTGCTCCCTGCGAAACCTAATCGAATCAATCGATACTTTTTCAATTTCAAAAACTTTGATTTGTTTTCCAACCGATAATATCTAATCGAATCAAGTGAAGCAATCCGTTGATGCTGGATCAGGAGAGAAATCAGTTGGATTTAAGATAAAGGTCAGTTTTATCCGATTTACAAATTTTTTCAGTTCCCTAATTTGAAGAATTAAGAACCGTAGTGAAATTATAATAATTCAATCACGACAGTTTGATTAATTTGTTTTTCACTTATTGTATTATTACAGCTTATACACAAATTTAATCGAATCAAGCGAAGCAATCCGTTGATGCTGGATCAGGAGAGAAATCTGTTGGATTTAAGATAAGGTCAGTCTTATCCGATTTACATTATCTGTAATAAGGTTTTTTTTTTTTCTGAACAAAGTATCTGTAATTAGCTTTAGAAAGATTCTTATCCATGTAATAGAATTAGAAATTGTCTAAAGTTGTTCAGTAGAAATCGTGGATACAATCTAATAATTATTGTTTAAAATTTTCAATTCAAAATTTTTCATTTCCCTAATTTAAAGGATTATGAACCGTAGTGAAATTAATAATACAATGACGACAATTTGTTGAATTTGTAAATCTCTTATTGTATTATTACAGCTTATACACAAATTTTGCTTCACAACTCTGTCTCTTTGGTTTACAAATTATATGTTTCTTCTTGACATGTATTAATTTGCAGGACATACTAAGTTTGTTTGGTGCTTTGAATGATAGCGTGGAAGTATGCAACCTCCTCTTATAAGAAACGTAAGTAGTAATCTATATCTGATCAAATTTCCTTATTGTTTAGTGTTAATTCGGTTATGTTCTTGTTTGAATTCATAAATATTTGTGTTTAGATCAGAGTTGTTAAACAGAATTAACCTTAAAGAGAACAAATCATATATCCAGAAATAACTTCAAATATAAGCAAATATCTCTTCAAACAGTTTTATAAGATGGCATGCATAGGTTCAGTTTCTGCAGTTCTATATTAAACTTATGTATTTGTCTCTTTCATTATAGTTTGCCACTATTTGATAGATATATTTATAGATTTAAATTAATTTCATCTATCATTATATAATAACTTTTAACAATTTTGTCATAATGCAGGATGTGCTAATTCGTGAAACAAATCTATGGAAATGGACTCAGTTGACTGTAAAAAAGGTACGTACATGAAGGTTTGCTACCGTGTTTTCAGTTAGTATAACCCAAGTCATAATAATCAGTTTGAAAACTGTTCTGTGAAATATAAAAAAATTTCCATAGAATACGAAAAACAGTTTTTCAAATTGCCAGAACATCCTAATTATCAAAATGTTTTTAAGAACCCCTTATTTATTGTATAGAAGAAACCTATACTATTATTAAATAACAAATAGATGTAACGAAAACTGCTAACATCCAATTCTTTAAAAACTTCTCATAAGCTTGAGGAAGATCCAAATCCTGTTTCAAATGTGAAAATGTATTATTAAAGTCTGAAATTTAAAAGAATCAAAATAAGAGTGAAATCACGCATGAGCACCTTAACTTATAAGTCGAAAATGGCTGAAGCTGATTTCTGTCTGATTAACAAATATTCTGGAAAACTTCTTTGAACACTACATTCATAGTTTTCTTCTGTGGCTTTCCATCTTCATCAAGTATCAATACTTTCAATCCTTTTCTTGATGTAACCCTAGATATAGCAACATAGAGCTGGCCATGTGAAAATACTGGTCTAGGTAAAAACAATCCTACATTCTCCAAAGACTGCCCCTGACTTTTGTTGATTGTCATCGCAAATGCAACTGAAATTGGCAACTGTCTTCTCCTCATCTTGAAAGGCAATCTTGTATCCGATGGTATTATCAACAACCTAGGAATGACTACTTTATCCCCTACACGATCACCAGTTATAACTATAGCCTCGATCACAAATTCAGCCATTTGAGTTATTTGTAGTCTTGTTTCATTCATTAGACCTCCGGTAGGATCTATGTTCCTTAGCAACATTACTGGACAACCAATCTTCAATCTTAACCTATGGTGGGGCAAGCCTGAAAGTTTGATACTGTTGAGGAAATCTGGAGTGAAGATGGGGTTATTCTTGGACACTTTGTCAGACGGGTCCAAACTATCTGCACTAAGATAGATTCTCTCATCACCTACAAAGAAAATTTACAATATGTTAATCATTTTTTCTAATAAACAGCGTAGTATTGAGCCTGACACATAATACAATACCTTCCATTTGATCTAGCATATACTCATTTATCTGATAGACATCCTCATTTGTTGGAGCGAGTATAGCTCTGGCTTGAAAAAACTTAGGATCATTCTTTTCTTTCAAAAATTGTGGATCACCATATACCTCTTTGCTTATAGCTTCTATAGGATTAGTGGCTTCTGTAATAAGCATACCTTCAGGAATATCTATTTCTGCTACCCCATCATTTGGCTCTGCAATTTTTCCATCTCCGACATCCAATATCCATTCTGAAAATTCTTTAATTTTGGTCGCCTTTTCAACACTGATATCCTTTGCCAGCAGACGCATATTCTTTGTAAGTTTTAGTACTTTGCAATGATCCCAAAGATATGATGAATTTAATGTAGCCATAACTATTTCTGTCCTAGAACCACCAGTTATGACTGGAAGAACTTGTCTGAAATCTCCTCCAAATACTACAACTTTTCCTCCAAAAGGTTTGCTATGACCATTTTCAACAACATCCTTCAAGCTTCTATCCAATGACTCAAAACAGTACTTACTCATCATAGGTGCTTCGTCCCAGATTATTAGAGAAGCTTCTCTAACCAATTTCCCTAAATCTGAACTTGGTTTCATTCTACATGTTGAAAGCTCATCCAAAATTAATGGAATCCCAAATCTAGAATGAGCAGTCCTACCTCCTGCTAATAAAAGCGATGCTATACCACTGGATGCAACATTTAGGACAATCTCACCGTCTTTCCTTAATGCAGCAGATAGTGTTTTCCATAAAAACGTTTTACCAGTACCACCAAATCCGTATACAAAGAATGCTCCTCCCCTTTTAGTTAATACAGCATCCATTATCTCCGAGTATACTTTTTTCTGTTCTAGAGTCATCATCTCTATCCAGCCAGCATGTTTCTCTGCCTGTTCAGCACGGTTATAGTTTTTCTCGTCAACTATCAACACGTTAGAGTCACTAATACTCCGTCTAGGTGGCTGTGGCATTGACTTGAAGTGAGCAAGACAACTCCCATTTCTTTTAAGTCTAATGTCTATATCTTGTAGCGCAAATATCTTTTTCTCTTCATCAGATAAAACTAACTCTGCAAAAATATGTTTAATATTAGGCAAAATTTAAAATTTACGCTTACTAAATAATTTTGTGTAATGATTATTTCAAAGCCTCAATACAATACCTGGTCTGTCTAGTGCTTTCCTTCTAATGAATTGAATGTCTTCACACTGCAACTCCCNTCTCTTTGCTTATAGCTTCTATAGGATAAGTGGCTTCTGTAATAAGCAAATCTTCAGGAATATCTATTTCTGCTACCCCATCATTTGGCTCTGCAATTTTTCCATCTCCGACATCCAATATCCATTCTGAAAATTCTTTAATTTCGGTCGCCTTTTCAACACTGATATTCTTTGCCAGCAGACGCATATTCTTTGTAAGTTTTAGTACTTTGCAATGATCCCAAAGATATGATGAATTTAATGTAGCCATAACTATTTCTGTCCTAGAACCACCAGTTATGACTGGAAGAACTTGTCTGAAATCTCCTCCAAATACTACAACTTTTCCTCCAAAAGGTTTGCTATGACCATTTTCAACAACATCCTTCAAGCTTCTATCCAATGACTCAAAACAGTACTTACTCATCATAGGTGCTTCGTCCCAGATTATTAGAGAAGCTTCTCTAACCAATTTCCCTAAATCTGAACTTGGTTTCATTCTACATGTTGAAAGCTCATCCAAAATTAATGGAATCCCAAATCTAGAATGAGCAGTCCTACCTCCTGCTAATAAAAGCGATGCTATACCACTGGATGCAACATTTAGGACAATCTCACCGTCTTTCCTTAATGCAGCAGATAGTGTTTTCCATAAAAACGTTTTACCAGTACCACCAAATCCGTATACAAAGAATGCTCCTCCCCTTTTAGTTAATACAGCATCCATTATCTCCGAGTATACTTTTTTCTGTTCTAGAGTCATCATCTCTATCCAGCCAGCATGTTTCTCTGCCTGTTCAGCACGGTTATAGTTTTTCTCGTCAACTATCAACACGTTAGAGTCACTAATACTCCGTCTAGGTGGCTGTGGCATTGACTTGAAGTGAGCAAGACAACTCCCATTTCTTTTAAGTCTAATGTCTATATCTTGTAGCGCAAATATCTTTTTCTCTTCATCAGATAAAACTAACTCTGCAAAAATATGTTTAATATTAGGCAAAATTTAAAATTTACGCTTACTAAATAATTTTGTGTAATGATTATTTCAAAGCCTCAATACAATACCTGGTCTGTCTAGTGCTTTCCTTCTAATGAATTGAATGTCTTCACACTGCAACTCCCATGTCTTTGCCCAAACTAATTCAGGCCTAAGTAATATAGCTGAAGAAAGCATGACAACAAAAACTTGCCTAACCAAGCTTCCACTACCCCAATAGCCTGTTCTAACTAAATCCTCGATGTATTCTTTGTCATCATCTAGCAAACCCAAAGCAAAACATGCATCTTTATATTCTGTATAAACCACTCCATTAACAGTCTTGATCTCATCAAAATTTCTGGGTCCCCTCTGTTCATTCAACAGAACTCGCAAATAATATCCATCCTCCATAACCATAGGAACATAATTTAATCTTCCGATTGCAAAACCTTTTGTCTTAGATTAAACTGTTTCTCTTTTGAATCATATGTGAACATGTTAGGTATTTCTGGATAAGTTAGTGACCTAGCAATAGAGCTAACCTTGTTAAGATTCATCCATGCTAGAAACATGGAATTATCGACCGTATCTCGATTCATAATTGCTTCAGCCTCATCATCACCCTTGAAATAAACCAGATGCTCACCCTCTAGATGGAAACTTAGTTTCACAACTGGTGTAGACCGGTAATGAATATTAAATTTAAAAATCCTCCATGCTGCTTCACATGCAGACACATACCTGATAGATAAAAGAAAAGCAAATGTGATAATCAATAAGAATTGTTAAAACTATAATATTAAAGAGAAAACAAAATACACGCTGAATTATAAAAAGTACCTGCAATCAAAATAATCTTTAATTTCATTGTCTGGTTTCTTATTCTCTTTCCCTAGAACCTCTCCAGTCTGGTACTCATCTTCATCTTCCTCTGGCATATTTGGCAAAACAGCAACAGTTACACGGTCCTGACCTTTTGTAATGTATTTAAACAAATACTTTACAGATCCAGCTTGGTTGCACCACTCGACATTAATGTGTGCTCTATAGCGTAACAACAGCTTCTTATTGTATGGGATAACATAACTGTTATCACATTTGAATCTGTTTTTTTCTACATAATCATTTGTCTCCCTTCTTCTGTACACTGGAAAGCCTTCCTTATCGACAGTAGTCTCGTCAGCATACTTCTTAGGAAAAAATTTAGTACATTTCCTATTCTCCATACATGGTGAATTCGGATTAACAGCACCACATGGTCCATGGATCATCATGTCCTTCACTAACTCATAAAGCTCTGGTTCTTCATTCTTGTATGGAATTTCTGCAGATATGATTTTATCTATATCTTCTGTCTTAGGAAATTTGTGCTTTTGGTCCATGAATAGCAGTATATGTGCATGTGGCAAACCTCTTTTCTGGAACTCAATGGTATACATAGCTGTAGATAGGATAAAATATAAAGAGATTAGATGTCGACCTTCATATCTCACGATGTAAAACAATTTAAACATTTACAAAAATTTAGTAATTACCAGATACAGTCTTCCCTAATATATGTCGTTTGGTTAAATCATGCATAAGGGAATCGAGCTTCATCTTAAAAACCCTACAAAGGATGTCTGGTCTATCATCGGGATTCAATTTCCGCTCCTGAAAAAATCTAGTTAGCTCTGGCCACTTTGGATTACATGTGAAAGTTATAAAAAGATCAGGAAATCCAAAGTGTTTAGATATAGCCATTGCATCTAAATAGTTTTCTCGCATATATCTAGGACCACCAGTGAATGACTTTGGTAAAAAAAACTGTCTCCCTTGCTCATTCATATCTACATTTCCAGCTTCTGCCACCTTCTTTATAGTGTTATAATTCTCTGCCCTTAAACTCGCTTGATTGTATTTGATGTAACCAAGCTGGTTGCTCTCGATGGCAGTATACGAATCAACCAAGAACTGCTGGAATAGGCGTCTAGAATGCAGAAGGGTCTTTGACTCGTTTTTCCTCTCCTGAATTCGAAATGCAAAGAACTGTCTCATGCTAATCTGTTTTCTTTCTTTTTTACTCTTAACCCTTCCCACTTTTGAATGCCCTTTTTCAATTCCAAGTCTGTAACCATCCTCTCCATAAGGAAATAATAAGGGATATTGTAATGCTAGATAAGAGATATGCAATTCACTTATCCTTTGTAGTTCACCAGATTTTGCTTGAACAACAATATCACGATGATCCATTTCCAAATTGAAATCTCCAGGAATCAAAGCAGCTACTTCAGATGCTGTTGGTGTGTTGTACGTCCTCCCATCCTTTTCACGACTACTAACTATCCTCATATGAAAAGTTTCATCCGGATTTGTGTTGAACCTGTCTCTTGCTGATCTATAAGTGTTGACGTATGGATTCACATCATCCAACATTTTCATAATCTTTTCGATTAGTTCCCTTCTGAGTTTCTATTTCTTCTTGTACTTTGCAGAGTTTTTTCCTTTGCTGCAAAATTAAGTGAACTTAGTTAAACACACATTAGTTAATTTAGACACAAAAGTCTGTAAATTATAAAACGCAATACGCAATTACTGATAATGAAATTAACCATACTTCATAATAGTTGCTCTATTATCAACTTCATTTTCAGTATCAACAATGTACAATTGTTGAAACTTAGGGAGTTCACCATCCTCAGGTTGCATACTACCCATCAAGTGATAGTTCTCCCCTTGTAGTTGAAACATATTAGGTCCACGTCCTGGTGCACAACACTTCTCTGTTTTCCCACCAAGTGAAGTAAATGAAAAAATCATGTTATAAGCTCTAATATTTTCTCTAAAATGTCTGCTTAGCTCATCATTGTTGGTGAGTAAGGCGACCAACAACTCTGGTGTTTTCTGTAAAAATGGAAGTTTGACTTGTCCTTCGCCACAACACAAAGTGAAAACAGGCTTTCTTGCATTCTTTTGTTTGTTAATTCGCTCATCATACCACATTATTGCTCCACAATAATCACATTCGTATGTTGGGTCACCATGGTCTAGATATTCTGAGTCTTTTTTTGTACCTGCTAGAGAATGAACAATTACTTTATACATGTTATTCTTATTACAACATCAAAATGCCTAAAATTTGTTATAAGTGTATTTTCTACTTACCAGTTTTCTTCTTTGCAGGTTCTACCTTACGTGAGACGACATCTCCAAAAAATTTCTCGAAATCATTCTTGATTATATTTAAGTAGTACAGCTTTTTCTTAACTTCAGCCAAATCTTCTGCATCATCTACTTCTACGTCAGAGTCATCTACTTCTTCATCAGAGTCTTCAGCGTAATCTTCCTCGGCACTTGAACAATCATAAACTTGTTCATCTTGTTCTTCTGTAATTTATACAAACAAATTTTGTTATTAGTACAATTTCTTATGTCTTACAAATAGTATAAGATGTAGTTTGATAATATTTTTACCCTCGGATAAGTCATGGTAATGCGACTGCTGTGTTTCTGTAGGAGACTTAACGGTGGCATAGTCTGTTCTATGGGAAGCATTGCACGGGTCATTAGCTGGTTGTGAATGACTTATATACTGAGGTAAGCAATTGCTTTTCTGTGTGGACTTATCTATTGGTGTACTCGTTTCTAATAAGTCTGTAAATTTTGAATAAGTCATTGACGAACGTTGTTTTTTCCCAGAATGACCTAAAAGTAATAGATGATCAATGTAGTTAAAATATTGTATAAAGTAGCACATAACAATAATATATACCATTTGATATTCGTGTGTAAATCTGATTAGTACCTGGTATCAGTGGACTGCAGGTAGTTTTGGTAGATACAGTGCTACGTAAAGAAGCTGGAGCAGACCCTTTTGAACCAATCGGCAGGTTAGTTAAATCCTGCAATATTCTTCCAAAAACGTTTCTATTAGGTATTGTAGTAGATGTATGGGTAGACTGGAGTTGGGGGTTGGTATTCTCTGGGTTAGTTTCTGACGTATCATTGTCCATCATCTCTTCCGCATTCTGTTTGCATTGTTCACTCGACAGTGCTTTCCTCTTCTTCATACTGTAAAAAAGAGGGACGAAGTTACTATATAGACCTATAGTGTTTCCCAGATATCTCAAATACTCTACCTTTGTTATGATGCTTTTTGTTTTCGAGCAAAATAAAAAAATCTGAAAGGGTTGCTTGACTATCTAGTTCATATGATCTCCATTTAGTATCCTTAGTACGGGTTAGATAATATAGGTTAATGTGGTTACTATCTTAACAACCTAATCGTAATTTTCTAAACACATGCTTGTTGCTACCTTAAAATTAGGAATAAATTGATTAATTGTAACAAATAAAGTTATAAGATTTAGATTTTTCTTTAGAATTCATTCGTGTAGCTTAGCTATATCTTCATGTAATCAGAAGTATAGTGTTTTTACGGGTATTATCATTGTATATAAAGTTATGATGTAGTTAGTCATATTTTTTTATTTTCCCTTGTAATTAACATTATGTTTTTATTTAATATGACAGCAATAGGAGAACATTGGTTGGAGATTCTGTTGAATCAGCAGAGATTAACAGGTCAGTGTATAGTCTAAAGATTTAATATATGGCGGGAAAAGTGGATTTTTATTGATATGATGTTGCCTTTTTAAACAAAATACAAATGCGTTCTACAAATTACTAAGTATATTATAGTAGAAGAGAATTCTACTAATGTTATCCATAGTAAATGTATTTTTTGGAAAGAAAAAAAAAATACTAAAAGCCAACCCTAACTTAAGTCTAAAATCTGCCCACAGTTTTATTAGGCCAACATCCTCCACTTGATCACTTGATTTCTAGCGACTCAGTTCGCTGCATATTCTGATTCTTTGGTATCTCCATTGTCCACCTCATGAGAGAGATTCTCATTTGGTTTTCCACCTTCCGTTTTCACAATCTTCACTCCCTTCTGTTCCTCAATTTTCTCCAGTTTGACTGCCTTCAGTTTCATCACCTTCTCATCTTGTTTTTCAAACATGATTGACTTACCCATGATCTTCTTATTAGTTGAGTTTCCTTCATCGTTTTCTCTAACCCTCTTTGATGATGGAGTAGAGAAATCAGAAGCAGATGTTTCACTGCTATTGGTAAGCAACAAAATATCCTGTAATTTAAAATACACATTTTTTTATTAAACTTTTCACTTTCTACTAAATTAAAGAATTGACAATATATATGTTTTAAAGACGATAAAATATCTACCTGATCACCGGAAATGATTTGAGATGGGTTGCCTTGTCCCTCTGAATCATCAAGGTCATCTATCTTCACCCCTTCTGTTCCTGGCCAAATCTTTCCAACTCGGTATGTCTCATTGCCACCATAAAGGTTGTCAATTTCAACTAACACCAGAAGCTGAAATGTCTTCCCAACCAAATTCTTCAGAGCAAGGGGTAGATTGGATGGATCCTGTAGCTACATTTATTGGCCAGAGATACGGAATATTAGCATTTTATGACTACTTACATCTAAACTTTAACTAACAAATGGTACTTACATCATCATCATAAACACCATCAAGTAGGTCATGAGCAGTTTGTCCAACGATCTCAGAAGCTGAACCATCAAACAGCATACACTTCATTTCTCCTGTCTGATCTATGACACTCACATGTAACTTGAACCTATGAATGAGAAAGTTAGTCTGTGATTCTGTGCAGTTCTGTAGTATTTGTTTGTTTCTGTGAAGTATAAAAAACTACCTTGGTACGACTTGTGTGATGTTCAGATTGCACTTAGGACACCAGAAAGTTAGCTTTCTTGGTTTTGTCAGGAAAGAAGTCTCCTTCTTTTTGTTTCCTTCCACTTTTTTGCTACATTTCTTACAGCCGAGATAAAATCAACCCATATCTGTATCAATTGATGCGATTGTGCACATGACTTTACATTTCGAAACCTGGTGAATTGAAAAAGCGTTTTATAAAAACTGCATATTCATAAATTTACACAACAAACTATATCTAAATTCTTGATTTAGTTACCTCCATTTGACCCAGCAGTTGGTCGATTGTCTTCCTAGGATACTGATCAAAGAAGTCACCATTATGAGCCATTAGCTCCAACCGTGGCTTAGTTTGACTGATGGTCAGACTAAGACCATCGTTGGGCAGACTGGATTTAAAACAAAAACACAAAATATTAAATTCACCATATGACTTCAAGATCTACAATAGTTAAGTAGTAGGTCACGTTGCTAATTTACCTTGCCGTGAATTCAATCACCTCAGCATAATCCGGGTTGATGATGATGTCAGATACATCAAAAGCATTGGTGATTTGATTTTCACCTATAGACATAACAATTAAACAGTTTATTTTTTTTTTAATGATTCATAAAACTATGTTTTAGGTAGGTTGAATATGACTTACCTCTGAAAGTATGAATCTTTGCAAATCTGATCAAACAAACCACCAACTGACCAGCCGCGTCTTGGCATGCATGGTAAACTTGATCAGCAAATTTGCCCCACATTGTGCATGGTAGACGGTCATTGCTACATCAATGATAACATAGTAAAAAAATTAGGGATGGTTTTATTGACAATAAAATAAGTGGTTAGGTCATTTCTTTTACCTTATGTTTCTGATTTCAAACTCCAGCTTTTTGGTTGGTTTGTTGTTTACCTCAATGGTATCCATTGGGCCAACATTCACCACTTGACCAAGAACATCTGAAAAATACATGACATGTAAACACACGTTAGTTGTTATTTATTAAGAAATACCGCAGCTTAAACTTTAAATAAGAAATAATTCATGCTTCCAAAAACTAACCAATCAAGTAGAAGGGATTAAGATCCCCAACAATGATGTTTTGAAAGTCGGGCAATGTGAGGTACATATCATCAGATATGTTCACACACGGGGTTACATGAGTGTTGTTCACGAAGCCCATCTTGAATGGATGGTTGGTAACCCTGTACTGGCCTCTCACCTGGGTTAATCCGAAATTTTCAATGACCCTCCACTCACCTTTTGTAATCTGCCTCTCGAACTTACCCACAAGTTGTTTCTTGATGGAAGCATGAATCTTGGAACCCTGATTATGATGGTTGTAAAACGAAAAAGAAGCAGTTAAAACATTGAATATAAGCTGTTTTCTATTTATTGAATAAATACTCGTAAAGATACTATGTTTATAATAACAAACCCTTTGGTCAGCTAACACCATCTCCATTGTTTCTCCAGACTGCGCAGTGTACTGCTTCCACGAATGAAGGACCTTAACCTGAACACGCCAAGTGCTTTTGTACGGCTTGACATCAGCGAGGTAAGTCATTGCCATTAGACCATTCATTTTGAGTAAATAGTTTGCTGAAAATGCTAAGAAGGCTGTTTGCGTTGATGGTTTGTATAAAGCTGCTAATGGGCTGTTTATATAGTAATTGTAGCAGCGTTAGGTTTTAGTGACCGAGATTACAGTTTGATCTTATCATCAAGATGAGATTATTCGTTTAATCAGATGTACCACTGGTATATTCTATTAAACTAAGATATGTTAGTTGTGTAGATTTTCTAGATATCAAAATTCAGATCATGTTAATGTTGAAATGAGAATCTTAGTTGTGTAGTTGCGGGATTGTATTCTGATTTTTTTGTTCAGGTTGTTGTTTAGGTTTGAAGAATTCTATTTTGGTGGGATTTCGGAAATCTGCTATGATCTCATAGTGTGATAGATGATCTTATTTTTGTATTTTTGTAATGTATTTTTGTAATGTATAGATAGGAAACAAATGTACTATGTTATTGTTGTACGACTATTCGGTTAAATAGATGCAGTCTCTATTTAATCATACACTTATGTAAATCTGTATGTTATATATCACTTGTGGTGTTCATTAACATTATGATCATGTATACAACAAAGAAAATACCTCTGTGTTGTTAAATCATGTTAGTTCTTATGCTATATATCACTTGGGGTGTTGAATAGCATTTTGATTTTGTCTGCAAAATATATAATACTTTTGTTGTATGGGCTTGGGTTATAAAATTTCTTACTATAATATATATTATATTATTATTTTTTGTAATTTTAATTTACTGTTAGTAATTAGTTATTTGTAACAATTTTATTTTACGATTTTATATATAAAAGGTAATTTGAAATAGCTATTAATTAGGGTAACCATTTTGTAGATATTATATTTTGGTATTAATATACAGTGGCATATTGTGTAATATTTTACACAATATAGGGTTAAAGATTTAAAGGGTTGCTTAAATAATATAGTAAGATATTAAATGGATATATTTATATATAATATATTTGAAATGCCTGATACATCATATTTTATTGAGGATTATATATATAATGAGAGTTTTTCTCTCCTCTTAGGAAGTTTACATAATGTTAATACATGCTATCAATTGATATTTTTTACATATAGATTATGTCGTAATGACTATTAATTTTGTTAATTATTTTCTAAACTACTATTTAAATAGAGTATTCAATGACCATTACTTAGATAGTTAATGATAAGAGAAATGTAAATTTTTAGAAATATATTAGAATTTGATATTGAACTTGTAAACTACTTATACATATATATATATGATTAAACTTCAATAATATTTTCCAAAATAAATAGGAAGTTATAAATTTGAATTATATTTGTATTTAGATCTTCAAAGATGAAAACTCTTATTAAACAACTAGATTTTAACCCGCGGTACACCGCGGGATAATACTTTTATAACAAATAAACTAAATTTTAAAAAATTGTATTTGTTTTGTTTCTTTTGTTTAGTGTTTAAGATGATATAATTGTATTTTGATTGTTAATTTTAAAATTTGACCAGCTATATATTGCTGACATGACAGAACAACTATTTAGTTTTATTTATAATAATGTTACATTTTTACCATATTGAATTTTTTATGACTATTAAATCTATATTTTTAGTGTTTTTTAGATTTAATCTGTGAAAGAACTATTTTCATATTATTATATTTTTAATTTTTAGTATTTTTAAATTTAACCCGTAAGTTTAATTTTTTTAGATTTAACCCGTGAAAGAATTATATCCGTGAAAGTTATTATGCAGTATTAAGATATCATTTAAATTTGAGAGATTATACCATCTCTAAATATAGTTTTGGAGATTTTATGGGAATAAAACTTTAATAGGTAGAATTTTTGGAAAAATCGAAATGTATAGATGTTGTCAAATATTTTATGGCAATAAACATAATAAATTTTGGTCGATTTAAGAAGTTTTAGTCATTGAGTTTCTGTGCAATGTTATTTTTAGAAATTTTTTAGGGGTTATTGTTGTAAAAAACCATTTTAAATAAGCAAGACTAAAATGATATAACACAAAATATACTTAAAAAATGTTAATATAGATACTTAATAATTTAAACAAAACAAAGTAACTAAATCATATTGGATCAAGCCCGCGTGTTTGCGCGGGTCGACTTCTAATCTATATAGTTAACCTACAATCAATAATACAAAAAGTGGCTTTCAAATTTTGCATTATTCAAGTTAGTTAATCTTTTAATCATCTATTACCTGGACGTTATTACAAAATTTCCCAACAATAAAATATCAGCTTTTTATAACTTCTTTGATAAAGCTAAAACTTTACCATTGTTTTGTCGGGACATTAACATATAAAATTAAGGTTTTGCACATAGTATATACTTTCCCTTACTATATCGGACTCCACTATCCAATATCTTTCACAAAGACAATAATTGAGAGCATCCTTGAAATGGCAAGCAAGAAAAAAAAAAGGTAAGGTAAAAAACTAAAAATAAAAAAAAGTTTGTCAAAAAAGTTGGTTCTGTCTTCGAAAGGTTTTGCCTAAATTTTATTCCGAGATATTCGAACTTATTCTACTGCATTTTAGTTATCACTGTTTGCTTTATATTTTTTGGCGTAATATTTGCCTGATTTTTTGGTGCTCTGTGACCTTTTTTATGTGTACATAGTACATACACATATACATACAAACGAACAATTACTCGTAAACGTTTACGATTTTGATTATAATTTTTTTAAAAAATATATGTTTTCTAGAAGTCTGTCTAATGTACACGTAAACCAAATAAAATCTGGTCTCTCTTATTTTTGTTGTTGTTGTTGATTATATTAATAGACATGTGTGTATGAGTGTATCGAATCACCATTTAATTATTAATTAGGACTGTATTATGTTAACATATTGCATTAGTTTATGACGTTAATCCTAACTATCGATACGTCATATCAACAGATTCTTCTTTCAATATATGTCTACTCAAGAAAATTTAAAGGATAGTGACGGACTCTAATTACAATAATCATTAAAGGTTTATGTCATTTTTTTCAACAGCGAAAAGAAAAGAGACCAAAGACTTACAAAGAAAACAATGGGTTCCATTTTCAACCATTCATTACAGTATTGTTTACACGTATTTTCTAATCAAACTGAGCTACTTGTATTACAATATAGTACACTTTCTAGATCATAGTGCTCGAAAGACAGGAAAGAAGAGATTCTTTTGTAATACTATTGGGTCGTAAAAGGAAATGTAATGAGTAAAAGTCATTGTTTGATTAATACAATAATACTCGAATGGCAAAATTATTCAAGCTGTTGGATATATATCTTAATAATATTAGCAACAAATATCAAAATCCAATAACTGATAGTGGAAAAGAAAAATAAAGGCAAAAACCAAACAATTGGTCAGATTAATGTATGCTTAATCAGAAGATCAAAGTTTTGATTCAATAATGTACATTAATTCAAAATATAAAAAAGATACGTGGCTTCCGTTGGCTACTAGTTCAATATTATTTATTTTTCAAAATTACACACACTGATTTAAAAAAAAAAAAAAAAAAAACATGTCATGAGAATTATGTACAAGTATTCATCATATATGGAGCTCTCTCTCTCTCACACACACACAGAGATTGAAAACAAAAAAAATCACAGACTGATAACCCTAAACTCACCCCACAAAATAAAGGGTTCATTAAAAAGTAATTAAACACAGCATTTACTAGTATATTAATATGATTATTATGACTTAATAATTATTGTACAGTCCTTGAAGATCCCAATCTTGTGATAATAATGCAGAAGGAACCATCTCATAATCACCTTCTGACCACAGCGGTGGATAAACCCATAAGTCTGTCGTCGAGTCAGAGAATATAAAATCTTTACCTAGCTGAGTCGAACCATCGTAACTCGATCCCAAACTCGGCAGCTCTACGATCTCCCCTAGCTCCTCTAAGCCCGTCCCAGAGGAAGACACGAGAGACTCAAGCGAAGAAGAAGACTGTGAAGACGAAAACGTAAAAAAAGAAGAAGATGAAGACTGTGACGTTGTCGTCGTCGTCATGATCTCCATGTGAGCGGCTTTGAGAGCTGCGGCTTGGATGTCACGAGGGCTGAGGGAGCTAGGTCTCGGGAAAGAGCCGGCTAGGTCAGGGAAGTTGAGTATAGCGGAGGCTCCTTTGATGCTAAGAGCAGCTACGTCGTGTGCACGCGCCGCCATCTCCGGGGAAGGAAACGTTCCGAGCCATATACGTGATTTTTTCCTCGGCTCGCGTATCTCCGACACCCATTTCCCCCAGTTCCTCTTTCGGACTCCCCGGTAAACCGGATACTTACCGGAATCTCTAACCGGTTTAGTTTTCTCCTCCTTGCTCTCTTGACTCGCTAAGCTAGTCTTGGGAGTAGTAGTCTTTGAAGCTATCATTGATGATCTACTTTATAAAGAAGAGCTTTATACCAAAAACACCAATGTCACACTAACCATTATAATTTTTCTTTTTGTTTTGGGAACAAGGTGTAGAGAAAAGTTTGGGAATGTGATATAATGGTATTATTTTGGGGAATGAGTTAATGAAGGAAAGTGAGAGACAGAGTTTGATGGGTATTTGTCTGCATTTCTCAATCACTCCCTTATTTATATGCAACAATTGTTTTGGGGTATGGTAGGGCCGTAGGGGTAAAGGGAGATATGGGTCCCATATTATGGGACAAATATTGCACTGAGTCTATAGTAAGTAAAAGCAAATGAGGACCCACGGGCTAAACTTTGATTTGATGCTCCTAAAAGACCCGTACATATTTTTTTTGTTAATCATGATTGCTATGTTTTTTTCTCCTAGTTTGTATTTCTACTATTGTGAAATGTGTATTTTTTTTTGTTTTACTTATGTTTCCTAATAAACAGAATATAAGTGAGTAACAGAAAGAGATAGTATTATAGTCGTTATGATTTATGAATGGTATAAGTTTAATTTTGACATTTTGAAAATGTGATTCTACTTTTGTTATCATGTCATCTAATCAAGTAGAATTAGAGTGTGTAAAATTATGATTAAAATATGAAATCATGGGTTTTACTGACATGATATACGTAAGTAATCGAATATTAGTAAAATGAAAATGATCCATTAGTGGAAACCTTGTAGCTAGTTAAAAAGAGTGTCTACATAATAATCACAAAACTCCAAAACAAAAAAAAGCACTTAAATTTTACAGATTTGCTATTTTTGAACACTTAAAAATGCACATATTTATGATTTTTTTTGTTGCTAAAATACATACTTCATAGCATATACTAGACCTTAAGAAAAAATTAAACCAAAAAAAAAACTCAAACATGATGTGTAAATTATGTATTTAAATTTTGAAATATAGCAAATCCACAAAATTTTAACCATAATGAAAAAATTCACATATATCATACCAAAATAAAGAAACTGTTTCATAATTGATTTAATATGTATTGGTAAAACCGCATTAGTCTACCATTTTTTTTTTTTTTTGTGTTTTCTGACTAAATGTTGTTTTTTCATTTAAATATACTAGATTATAATCTGTGTTTGCAACACATGTTGAAGACCTTAGGTAAGCTTAAATTAAAAAATAACAATTGTATTATATTACTTGAGGGTTTGGAAATAGGTATAACACAATACAGTTTTGTGTTTAGTTAGAGAGTTTTAAAAAATAAGGCAGACTAATGGAATTATTTAGAAGGTTGATAGGATCTATTATTATGCAATCAATTGTTTCCTTCTATTTCCTCAAAGCAAATGAATGTTCTCTTTAGAATAAAAGATATATATATATATATATATATATATATATATATATTAATATATCTAAAAGTCCCCTCTACATATAACGAGATATATTATTTTGTTAAATGCCGACTTATTAATTTATTAAATATTTTATGTAATATACATGATCGTGACTTTTTTTCTTATAATTTAACGAATTGTCTTTTTTTTTTTCTTTTTTTTTTTTTTTTTTTTTTTTTTTTTTTAACGAATTGTCTTCTTTACGTTGAAAATGGTGTGTCAACTGTTTTTTGGTTTATTTAAAAGTTTTCAACATATATTACTGTTGAATCATCTCTTATCGTGTGCATCATCATGCTTGTCACTACAGAAACATTATCTTATCGTACTTAAAAACTTATTTTATTTAAAATATATGTGTTTGTATATGCATACGCATAAGAGGTTCATCTAGTAATAAAGAGAATTCAGAATAATTTTAAGTTTGAAAATTTGAATTCGAGATTGTTAATTAAGCTGCAAAGTCTTAACTTTTCTTAAGTCTTTACTGCATCGTGTACTGATCTAACCCCAAGAATTGCTAATATGTTTTTTAGTCAATGAGTATCTCCCATATCCTTTTAATAATCATTAAGGTTTTGATTCTGGTGTAAACCGTTAGACATTCAACGTCTAAAGCTTAAACTACTTAATCGAGACTATACAATTTTAGGTGGTCTATAATTTTATTTTTTATATAATATATAAAAAATATAATATCTAATTATAGAATATCCACACACCAAAAAAGTTAATCATGTTATCCTTGTGTCAAATAGGAGGGTTAGACTGAGAAGTAAGAACCCAAAATCAGATAGTTCAAGATTTTTTTTTTTTTTTTTT